>NC_053025.1:98093978-98265578 GCF_003073215.2 Triticum urartu
CATATTCCTATTGCAGAGTTCCCTGAAGAATTGTCCCAACTCTGCAACTGCTCTGTATAAGTCAGGGTGGCCCAATCCTCTAAGGATAACAGGTAAAACCCTTTGAAGTAGGTCGATGTCTAAAGCTATGGCAAGATATTTGGACGAGCAGATCTAAGTAATGAAATATATGTAAAGCTAATTCGGCAAACATATTTGAGTGCCAAATTATGGCAGGCTATTTCAGCAGTCAATGAGGCCGAGCACATAGCCATCGAACTATCGAAGGCCATCGCAGCAACAAAGATCGAGTATAAAACGGTGTAGAGCTATTTCAGCTAACAGATTGGCTACTAGACCATGGCAATCTACGTCACAATAAATATATGGCAGGATATTTTAGCAACTAATCGGCCTTGGCATGCCATCTCAGCTAAGCAGATTGAGTGCAGAACAGGGCAAGGAAGCTTCTTAAGCAGAGCATATTGACAGTAAACTACTTTGGAAAACAGTGAGATTAACAACATCTATCAGCTAACATTCAGCGCTACACCGACATGAACGGGGCCTCAGTCTAGAATGCGCGTACCATGGGAGAAGCTGACCGCCGTGCGTCTCCACATGAACGTCACCAGCGGTGGTGGCGCTGACCGTCGTGCGCCTCCACAAGAACGTATCCAGAGGTGGCGGCGCGGCTAGAGGATGACATTTTACGAGAGCATACTGTGGGAGCGAGAGGATCGCCGAACCGTGGTGCCGATGTATTGGCGCAGCGGGGAGGGCGGCTTTGGCGGAGCGAATGGAGTGGAGGGGGACAGGGGGAGGGGGTTTAGGGAATATTATTGGCTAGTTGGCCGAAGGGCGGTTGAATCGAATTTGGGGGGGAAATTTGGGTGTGTGCGGGGGGAGGATTTTCGCACGGTGGGCGGGGGGACTTTGGCGCATGGTCGGTTTCTCCAAGTGCAGTCCCACGTGTCAGTGAAGAGGCAAGCTGAAGCGCGTTCCGTTTGCGTGAGCCGTGTGCAGGACCGAACATGTGTGGGGTGCAATGCGACTGCGACAGGAGTGATGTGAGTGTACCGCATTTTTTCCTTTTAAACTAGGTGCTTCGCCCCCTCAAAAAAAATCTGTTGCTTCGCGCGATCCATCGATACTACTACTAGTAATCCGGTAATCCCGACTAAAACGGCGCGGCCGGGGCTTTTCCCGCGCGATATGCTGGGAGGTTGGCTTAGTTGGGTTTTTTAGGACGAGTAATGCTACACCTACGTAATCCCAGTTACGTAATTAACGTAATGTGAAACGTGTGAGCTGTTGATTGTAGATTGGGGGGAGGGAGGGGCCCACCACCATGAAAATCAGGGGAGGAGAGAGAGAGGCAATTTACGTTAACCCTTTCATAGGTTCCCGTAGATATAGAAAGATGTGTCCGATCCTGCAATATAGGCCGTCCGATCTATATGTAACGGATAGGAAGGAAACTATGACAATTTACCTGACTCCTCTCCACATTTGCAGATAAGGCTTTCCCTCGTTCATCCTTTTCTCCCACAATATGTATATTATTGTGAAAGTTCATATACACTGGCCGAGATTAATGCAAACACGACAGATTTTCATTACATTCCGAACTTTTATAGGACAAAAAATACAATAAACCCGACCATCAACCTATTCTACGGTGGTGACCGACGTCCTCCATCTGTGATCTCCATGTACGGGGGCGGGGTTCAAGACCCGTGAAGTGAAGGTGCGGTCTCCGGCGAGGAAAAGTACAACACGGGAGACGGACCGGCCAGTTGGCACACCATGCCCTGCCGCCTCCCATGCCCTACTCATCCTCGGAGGAGTCCCCGACCTTGGCGGTGCCGAACGTTGGACGGCGGCAAGTAGGACGCATGGCTGACGGTGCTCCCGTCGTCGTCCGCCAGCGTGGCCACTGCTTGTGCGATGACTTGAGCGAGGGCGGCGACCTCGAGCTCCATCCACGAAGACAAGCTCTCCTGCAGAGCGTTCGCGCTTGCGGTCATGGCGGATGAGGTTCCAGGTAGGAGGATGATGTGCTATGGTGTGGAGGTTAGCTGGGCGTTGCCGCTTTATGTAGGCGCATTCCAGTGAGGCCAAGCGTCCGGGTGCATCATTAAGTCGCCGGAGTTGGTTCCGCGGGCACCGAGCCTCTTAATGACGACATACGAATGGACGGAATGAATGCGGGCAGCTGGCGCCGGATGGGAACGCACCGCGCGACGGCGCGAGGGACGAGGGTTTTGGTGTGCCCAGGTAGTCTGTTGCGGTCGTGGCAACGTTGGAGATGCCCTTTGCTCACATGCGATCGCTGCATGTCATTGAAAAAACAAGATGACCCGGCATGGTCTCAGGTCCAGAGGATGCAGTTGGCCGCGCTACACCACTACGCGGATGCGTCGCGGTGCCCCGTGCATCCTCGACGAGCCGGGTGTTGGGGTGTGTTTGGATTGTGGCCAAAGTGCACCTTGCCAAAATTTTGGTCATGACCAAAAGATTGGTCTTTGTTTGGATGGTTGCCATTTTTTGGCATGCCAATGAACTCTAGCCAACTCTAGTTCATTTTTCTTGCTAATGTCGGCCAAATCATGGGCAACCAATACCTCAACCAAAATTTTGGTCATGACCCAGAGATTGGTCTTTGTTTGGATGGTTGCCATTTCTTTGGCATGCCAATGAACTCTAGCCAACTCAAGTTCATTTTTCTTGCAAATGTCGACCAAATCATGGGCAACCAATACCTCAACCAAAATTTTGGCTACCCAATGCTTTGATGGGGCAACCTTGGGCACAAACCAAACATACCGTTGGTCGTGCCACAGCACTAACGCCACCCTCGGCAAACTGACACAAATTGTGTCTAGCGACGATATGAGCGTGTCGCTCACCGCGGTCGCCGTGTCCAGAGGCGGTGCTGGAGTTGCACCCCGTTGTTGGCCCCAACGACCCACATGAACGGTTGTCGGTGGCGAGGAGGTCGTGGGCCAGCTCCTCCATTGGACTAGTCTGCGCTACGTCGTCCCGACGGGGTGTGCCCCACATGTCTGTTTCCCTGTTTTCCCGGCCATATTCGAGCGTCAGTGCTCCGCGTTGCGTATTAGGCCTTTCACTATGTAGGCCAAGTGAGACAACTTATTGTTTATTTGAGCCATTCAAGTATAATCATGTGGCGTTTGCTTATTTCTCATTCCTCTCCAACCCTCTTCTCCATCGATCATGTCACCCTCCAGTCGAGTCCATCCTCCCGCATGCCTCATTTGAACATTCCGCCGAGTATCATTCGCATGTACCCACCCTAGTCCTCTTTCAATAGATCTCCGGACCCCGAGATGAAATCGAGAGGGAACGAGTGGGGGCACGTGATACCTAAGGAGGATTCAAAATTTTGAACCGGTGATCATAGCATCCGCAAATCATATACAAAGGGTATTCAATGTTCGTTTCGTTTTTGAACGT
Source organism: Triticum urartu (assembly GCF_003073215.2). Classification (NCBI taxonomy): domain Eukaryota; kingdom Viridiplantae; phylum Streptophyta; class Magnoliopsida; order Poales; family Poaceae; genus Triticum; species Triticum urartu. The sequence goes on from NC_053025.1 coordinate 98,097,438, forward strand.
ACAATATACTCCCTCCTATCCTTTCTAGTTTACATATAAGTTTTTTGTGTAGTCAAAGTATATCTACTTTGATCAAAAAGGTATCAACATTCAACAACGCCCAATCAATATTGTAAGATTCGTACGTACTCCTAGATTTGTACTCGAGATGGTTTCCAATTTGACTATTGACAAGATTAATAGTACATGAGATGTATAATGTGAAAATTATAGCATTGGAAACTCATTTCACATACGAATTTGACCGTATGCTTTGTGTAAGTTGCATGTCATATATTATTACTCTAACATTTGGTCAAAGTTAGCCTCGAAAAACGCATTAGACCCTGTATGCTTTGTGTAAGTTGCATGTCATATATTATTACTCTAAAATTTGTGTAAGTTGCATGTCATATATTATTACTCTAACATTTGGTCAAAGTAGTATAGTGGAAGTGGATCCTCTGACGTAGGTATCCCTGCCTTACCCTCCCTTTCGGTCACTTACTGGCGGACCCCATGCTTGCTAGGCCCCGCATGTCAGTTACTCAATGGGTTCGGCCACGTCAGGGGATCTTCATCCGTAGTATACTCCCTCTGTTTTTATTTATTCCGCATACAATGGAGGGAGTGGTGGTATAATAAATTACGCGGCCAGAGGAGGGGGAGGGATGTTGGTTTGCTCTCAACTGCGGTCCCACAAGCGAGCGAAAACGCAAGACGAAACGCATTCCATTCGATGAGCGATGTGGAGGGTCCAGCGTGCGGGGCTGCAACACGAATGCGACAAGAGCGATGTACAGTCAAAACCAATTGACCGATCATCACCGGAACCACTATTCACACCAGAACCTTCGCTGCTCGGCCTACGCCAGCCACTGCCCTAAAACCACACCAAATCTCCAGCCCATTCCCCCCACCTTTCGATCCCCTAGCCTGCATCAAGCGTCCCCTAGTTTGCCGGAAAGCCATGGTGCGCCGCAAGATCACTTACTACAAGATGCTGACGCCGGAGCGCCGCGCAGAAATCGCGGCAGCGGTCGGCGCCACAGACCTCCGTTCCCAAGCTCGCTTTGCGGCGGGCCAATCCCCGAGTTCTCTGGAGCCAAGCTATGAGGAGGAGGAAGTCGATCCAATGTTCATGGCGGCGGTTGCGGCGCAGAAGGCCCCTGATGGGTATGAGACGATGGACGTCGACTTCGTGCCGGCGTCCGAGTCCCCCATGGTGCAGGCGGACCAGCGGCTCAACATGGCGATACTAAAGGAGGACCGGGAGGCAGAGGCTCAACTCGACACGGAGCGCGCGCATGCCGCTGCCATCGAGGTTCTCCTGCAGGCGGAACCAGATGTCGTGGAAGTGAACCGGGCGGCGAAGGCTCAACTTGAGGCGGAGCGCGCGGATGCCGCTACCATCGAGGCCCTCCTGCAGGCGGAACCGGACGTCCTGGACTTGAACCGGGCGGCAGAGGCTCGACTCGACGCATAGTGCATGGATGCCGCTCTCATCGACGCCCTCCTGCAGGCATAACCGGACGTCCTGGACTTGAATCGGGCGATGGAGGCTTGACTCGACGCGGAGCGCGTGGATGCCGCTGCCATCGAGGCCCTCCTGCAGGCAGAACCGGACGTCCTCGACTTGAACCGGGATGTTCTCTCGTCCGTGCAGAGCGCCCGCAAGCTCCGCTTGAACGAGTAGCTAGAGGTCGAGGACAACCATGGTGCAGAGACACACGTCGGCAGCGACGGCTGGTTCGCGCCGGCAGCCATAGACGACGAGGTCGTCTCTTTCTGCGAGCAGTGATAGTTTTTCTTTATGTTGTTGTTTTTATGGATCTTTTGCTGTGTAAAAACATATATTTGTTATGCAAGTCGCCTGACTTGGGTCAGTCTACCATTTCAGGCGGTTGGATGAATATCCTACGTCTCCTAAACCTTCTTTCCTTCTTCCTCACCTCTTCTTCTTCCCCAACAGACCACCGCACGGGCCGTATGGATACTCCCCAACATGCGGTTGGATAAACATATTCTATGAACGAAAATTATGTGTCAGCGATAGGATGGCTGAGTTTGGTGTGTTCACATGCGACATCATGTGTTAGTGAGGGTGCGTTCCCTTGGTTGGGTTTGCGGCGTGCAGGAGCGACTGTGTGAGGGTGCAGTGCAACCGCGGCGTGTAGGAGCGACCGTGTGAGGGTGCGGTGCGACCGCGATAGCCGTGCACAAGTGTACCTCCTTCTCATTTTGAAAACTTTAGGCAAGCTTGGCAAAAATGTGTGGCGAAGTTTGGCAATGCAAGGCCTAGACCCAAACCGGATAAGTACGTACGTACTAGGAGTACTAGTGTTAAAAAAGAAAGGCTGGATTTTCCTTCGCGGGATTTAATCGATACAAATCCTCATCTCACGTGTTAATTAATGCGTATTTTTTTCTCCAAAGACAAAAGAGCTAACCATCTCACTCCTCATCGCTTGATTAATGCAGCGCCAGGCAAACCAACCTTCTCACTTCCGCATGCATGCAGGGGATATTAATGTCCTTGGTTGCTAACCCCATCAATTTTGCCTCGATTAGTGTTAGTGGCAATTTGCAAATTGTAATTTTGATATACTGGCCTTGTGTACAAAAAAATGGAGGTCGTAACTAAATTTGACTTCCTTCCCCATTGCGGTGATGTCGACGATATTTTTTTGGGTGGTTTGGCGAAGTGCGTTCGAGGAGAACACCATTGAGGGAGACCACGATAAGTCGTTCGCAAGTGTCGCCTGCAAGCCGAGACAACCGCCTTATTTGCATCCAGGAAGTCCTTTACTAGTACTACTAGGAGTAACTCATGCGGTGAGATGGCTTCTCAAAGAAGACGATGGAGAAGCGGAGTCAGCGAAGAGTGAACTAATGGTTGCTTCGTCCGTGCTTTTGTGATTTGACGCCTCACTGCTTTGTGATTTGTGATAGAAGGGACAGGGGAGTAGACTCTGTGCTCTATACTGTACTACATGCGTCCAAGCATGGGAGACAGAGGAGAGAGGTTGCATTTTTCTATTCCTTCAATCAATCAATCATGGAGCTTCGGTTCCATCTTTTTGGCTTTGGCAACACCGTCCACAATGGTTCCCACGATGCCAAAACCTATTTTCACATTTGGCTACACATTGTGGTTGCCCTTAACTGTACCACTTGGTTTTGCTCCTGTGTGCTATCTATACAAATCTCAATTATATTGATCTAAAAAATTATAGAATCGAGATGAGTAAAAAGGAGGTGATTTTGCCACGTGGATGGCGGGGGAGGTTTCTTATTTGAGCAACGCTACATCCACATAATGGTTTACGTAAAGTTACGAACTGACGTGATGTGGGACTATTTGATTGGATTAAAGGAGAGGATTAGGCCCACCCCCACCTGAAAATCAGGGGGGCATATATAGATTAGATGGAAAGTATACGTAGTAGCTACTTAGCCCTTTGTAAGTCTAGGATTAGGCTTCTTATTTTCGGAGGACGTTGACCTGGCGGTTTTCTAACATGCGGTCCCACGTGTCAGTGCTTTACCAAGCCGATCCGCGTCCCACATGAGGTAGAACATCGGAAGAAAGAACAGTGGTTAAGTTGAAGAAGATGAGGGAGAAGCGGATTCAGCAACGAGTGAAATGATGGTTGCTTCGTCCCTCCAACTTAACTACAGGAAAGGTGCAGCTTTGTGATTTGACGCCTCATTCCTCATTACTACGCCAGCGCCATGACTGGGGTGCTTCACCCCGGCTGCTCTGCACTGTATTCCGGTATGGCACATGGACCCGGTAGCTTGATGTCCCACATGTCAGCGAAAGGGACTAGAAGATTTATGAAAGCGAGTGCTCCACCCTTACAATGGAGGAGTAGACGACACGACGGCCCAGTGAACTGTCACTTGTACTGTATAGTACTATAGTTTTGTTGTTTCGCACGATCCATCGATACAAACCCGATTAAACAGGAAAGGGCGGGATTTTTCCCGCGCGGTAGATGATACTGGCCATACATTTCAAAGGCAATTTTAATGTATGCAAACTGAATAATTATAAGTAACAATATGATATCTAGTAAAACTAAAAACACATATGATTTATTGTGTTAGATTGTAGTAGTAGTGCTGTATTGCATAGTTGTTAGATGTAACATGCGAGAACATGTAGAGATGTAGTTTTGGAGGGCCTACAGAGAGACAAGCGTAATACGGTCACCGAACTTCAGAATAAGCTGATTACGGTCACTATATACGTTTTGCGGTGATTATACAGTCACTTGCTCACAGCTCAGCACCGGATTGCACTCTGTTGACCGGCCAAATAGTCTGCGTGGTGCCATGTTGACTAGTTAAATTGACCATGTTCGTTGTGGGTCCCACCTGTCAGTTCGCATAGGCAAAAGGTCAGATAAACACAAATTTACGTAGGCGCGACAAGGCTCCAACCCGTGCGCGGGAATCACCTGGTTGTGTATGTGTCTGTCAGGGCCTGATGTGTGCACATGCACGTGTAGGTTGAGCACTTGAGCATGAGAGTGTGTGTTGGTCGTGTGGTGTACTGGTGTGTGCATGCATGCGTGCATGTGTGCGTGTGAGTGTTGCGTGCGTGCGTGTGAGTGTTGCATGCATGCGTGGCTGCGTGTGTACGTGTGAGTGTTGCGTGCGTGCGTGGGTGCATGTGTTTGTGTGAGTGTTGTGTGGATGCAGTTCGTGTGCATGCATGCATGTGTGTATAATCACCACACCAGCTCCTCTGTGTTAAAACAGACGGCTCAGCACACCAATACAAGGCCACCTTGTCCGCTGTGCCCGCGGTCATGACTTCGAACCACCGTCCAAATATTTTTTTGTTGTTTGTTTTCATTCTTATTGGCAAGATGCCCGTGTGTTGCATGTAACATCAAGATGCATTTGTATGACTTGTTTATCTTGTGAGAGAGAAGGATGAACGAGGGAAGGCCTTATTTGCAAATGGGGAGAGGTGTGTGGGTACCTTTTTGCAAAATTGCCATAGTTTCTTTCCTATCCGTCAGATATAAATCGGACGACCTATATTGCAGGATGGCAGGCACACCATCATCACCAACTCTGTTTTTGATAAGAGTGTATTTGATGTATTTTATAAGAGTGTAGATGTAGAGTAGATACAAGTCGACAGGTGGGCATGATGGTAGTGAGATAATGTGATGCAACACTAGAGGTGCCACGTGGAGCGTTTAACTGGTCAACTAGTCATGTCATGAGCAAATACAGAGTTGTACGGTGAGCCCGTGACTCCATAATAACCACTAAACGTAAATGGTGACCGTAATGAGTGGATTCTGAAGTCCAATGTACGTATCGTGCTTTCGCTTCAAATACAATGATCGTCATTGCATATATCGCGAGAGAAAGATGAAACATGCGTGAATTTTCTGGGGGCTTACTTTTAGAGGACCTAGAGATAGTTTTGTGTGCATACGTGAAAGGGCGTACAGGGGGGGTATGAGATGGAGAGAGAGATGCTCTCCGTTTCTCTTTATTATGACAAACTTTGTATATAGTATAAAAATATACAAATTCATAGTGTGGAATAAATATCATTGTGGGCACCATGCAATGCAAATTAGCGTTCGTACTCCTCCATATAACTTTATAATGTTGTATATATGTAGAAACTCTAAAATAATTTTGTGGCCACACTTTATTCAAAAGGAATGTTGTATGCGAAATAAACGTGGAGAGAGGGCTTTTGAGATCAATGGGGTACGTGATGTAACATGTGTGAATGTGTAGTTGATGCATTTGGCGGGGCCTAGAGAGGTATGTGTGTGTATTACGTATTCGAGAGAGGCATGGATAGAGGGGCTAATGGGGGGCGTGGGAGAGATAGCACGAGAAATGAGAGTGGTCTAGAGAGAGAGAGAGACGAATATGACGTTACGACAAGAGATTCCATTCCCTTGAGTCTGTATATGCAAGGGGGGAGGGAATAGAGGCACCAGGAGAAATTTTCTGTGTGTGTGGTGTTTGTGGTGGTATGTGTGGGTGTGAGAAGATAATGAGACGTGGGGGCAGAGGGTGTGTCACCGCGTGAGGTCCGGTGGGTCGAGGTGAGGCCCTTCGTTCTGTTTCGTCCTGCGCCACATTGGTCGGCCCGTGATGCATTTAGGAAGACCCATGGATGACTAGTCGTACAAGACAAAGATAGCAGAATTGTGAAGGACTCTGTGTCCACTGACAAAGCCGGCTAGGATTTGTAACCCTAGGTTCTCGGACTAAGGTAACCCCTTTATCTCTGATATTACTATTCATCCAACCTAACTTTAAGGGGCATCCTACAGAATGCTTTGCTAGAATCATACTAGTCGATTAGGAAAAGAGGTGTGAGACAATGCGTGAGAGACAGGCGTAAAGATAATGTGCGTACATGAGACACGTAGGAAGGTCCATGTATATAGAAAGGGTCGATGAGGATTGTGCATGTGTATGTTTTCGAGAGGAAGAGTGCTTGTGATAAAGGTTAGTAAAAATAGTTGTAAATGGTTACAAGAGGGAGGAAGGGTTATATCTAGAGCATGTGTGCGAGAAAGACACCTTAGGAGAGAGTGTGTGAGCATGTGTGAGAGACCACCGATGGAGAGTGAAACTACACGTAAAAGACTGCTCTACCCATTGATTAAAGATATAAATTGTATGCAAATATTAGGATGGGATCATGATATTTGCAATTCGCGTAAGGAGCGGTCATTGATCCATCAGACATCTAGATTCTATCGAATTTGAGCATGTCTATGTTATTATTCAACACAATTGATCCACATAGTTAGTATTTTGAACTCCATACAATGCATCGCTTTACCAATCGAATATAAACGTGAGTATAGTTCATGTTGTGTGTGTGAAGCACATTATACATAAGAAATTTACACAATGGACATTATAAATAGCTACTACCTATGAACTAGCATACATTTGAATTCAACTTAAGGTGGTTTAAAAAAATCGAATTCAACATGAAGACCATTCAATTATTTGAATTTGATATCATGGCATTTGTAAACCATACCTAAATTATGGGGGCACCAATCTTTGCTCTGATTTTGTACATAATAGCATATGTAGTCGTGTACAAAATAGATTCAAATTTAGCTCCTCCATTCCAAAATAGTCGTAGTTATAGGATTTTCAAGTGTCAAAATTTCAAAAAGAAGCGGATAATTTAATGAGGTTTTCAAACATACAAGGTCAAATATAACGTTGTATATTTAGGTCAATCCTCATAGTTCAAGAGTACTCTAAACGTGAATGCTTGTGTTTCAAAATTTCGAACGAAGCGCCAAAAGAGCCTCTACTCGCCTGAAACCGCGTGAGACCAATGTTTGGTAGTACAAGGAAATTACTTTTCTAATAACTCTGACCCGTGAAACCTACCGGCCCAACGTCCACAGGTATAAACCGGGGTAGGTTTGTAGCTTCATCTAGACGCCACGCAACCGCATCCGAAAAACATTCATACACAATGGCTACCTAAGCACACATGCGCACGGCTGAAATCGCTCCCGCCCACTATTTGGGACACCTGGGATTACCATCCTACCCCCGACCCGCAGTAGGTCCGAAATTTAGGAGGGGGGCAAAGTTTGTACTTTCCCCAAATTTCAAACAAGCGCGTCCCATCTTCTGTTCAAAAAAGCCAAAAACAAGGACCTCCCAGACCGAAACATGGTTCCCCCCACCCGTCTGATTCCCCATTCGTACTCCGTGGGCGCCAAAACTACCTCTCCACCAGCTGCGAAACCCCGGCGTCCTCCGTCTGCCACCCCATCCCACCCATCAACCGCCGCCCTCCTCCATCATGCCGGAGCCGATACGCCGACGTCGTCGTCCACCGCAACCTCAACCGCAACGCCCTCCACGGCTAGTAGTTGAAGCCGTGGCCAAGCCGTCCGTACCCGAGCCAGTTCAACCACGCCGTCCTGCGCCTCACCGCTGCCGCTCCAACTTCGCCACCCTCCACCGCGCTGGAGCTGTTCCAGCTACGCCGTCCTTCACCGCCTCGGATCTGCTTCCCTTCCGCTGACATACGGCTACGGCAACATAGTCAACAATTTGGCCATGGGTTCGTCCAAGCCTGCACCCTCCAGAACATCGGTTTCCCCTGTAAAAAGAAGAAAATCAGTGCAACTTGTGGAGGTGACCACACCGGGAACCGAAAAAGGTACTCCTCTTCCCTTATTCGTGCAAATCTTACGTCTCAGCTTGCACGGTATTCATCCCACAGAAGACACTAGTTGACCGCTTCTTCTTGATACAAGATGTTCCTAGTAACTCGCGATGCACAAGGTTTCTCCTCATATACTATTTCACCTTAGCTAGAGGTCCGTCGCCCCCCTGAATTTAAATTTCTGGCCACTTGATTCCCAATTAATGGATGCATTCCCCGGTGTAACAGGCGCTAGTACGCCTATTACGCCGGGGAAGTAGCACCTTGGTGTTTATCTTAGGGGCGTGTGTGCCCTAGAGCTACTGGCGCCCGATCTGGAGGTTGTCCGGGATTAAAGGGATGGCCTAGGGGCGCTGCCAAGCACGGCGGTGGTGTGAGGTCGATGGGAGGGCGGGGCGGCGGAGGCAGGGGTCTGGGCCGGTGGTCGCTGGCGGTTCGAGAAAGATCGTCAACAGTGACTGGTGGGAGGTAGACGAAGGCCATCTTCCCGTTCCTTATAGATCGGACGGTTCATTAAAAAAATTGACTTACCTATTTATTTTCAGTCGACTGTTATCTTAGATATGACCACATGTGGTGGTGTGCTGGAGGAGTACCTGCATTTCCTGTGCTCATATATTACAAAATCATACATAGTAGAATCTAACTTTGTTTGCCATGCAATGTTGTAGAGCTATCATATGTCTCCTGTCATTTATTTTTATCCACCTGCTATCTGCTACTTTTACAGTGCACTAGTTCTGCACACACTTCACCCTTACTCTCACTGTTGTGTTTTTATGCAAGGGTATTTCAGAATCTGCTGCCATGAGAGAAGCCAAAAAGAAAAGAGAGAAGTCGCTCCAGTTTGGTGTGCGGCTAGGCAAGACACGTTTCAACGCTTTAAATGGTGTAGTGTCAGCAGATGGAGACGGGGAACATAGCTCTGGAGTTGATGACCTCGCTCGCAATGAACCACCATCCTAGGTGCTTGCTTTAACGTCGCGGTGTCATATGTGGTTGCATGTTCCATATGCACTACTAGGAAAAGGGCTATAGATAGGATTGACACTAATGGCGCACCAGGGAAGTAGTGTGCCACTACTATATACTAATGGCGCACCAGTTGGTGATGCACAATTAGTGTGGAAGACACTAATGGCGCACCAGAAAATAGGTGCGCTACTAGTGATAATTTTTTTTCATTTTTACATACATACTAATGGCGCATCCTACCGAAGTGCGCCATTACTAGTTCTAACTAGTAATGGCGCACCAGACAGGGAGTGCGCCAGTACTGAATTTTTTTATTTTTTTTTGCAAAACTACTAATGGCGCACCGCCTCATAGTGCGCCATTACTAGTTTAAACTACTAATGGCGCACCCTGTAAAAGTGTGCCATTAGTATATATATATATATATATTTTACTTTTGTGCAAAATTACTAATGGCGCACCACCTGCAGGTGCGCCATTAGTAACCAGGGTTACTAATGGCGCATTTGCAGGTGGTGCGTCATTAGTAACCTGGGACCCCAACAAGATAGTTTAGACAGCCACACCTACCCACTCACTTTCCCCACTTCATTCCCTCCACCTCCTTCTCCAAGCTTTCGGCTGCCTCCTCCTCCTCACCTCATTTCCACCATAGATTCATCAAAATTAAGTGGTGAAATTACCTTTTTTGATAGGTAAGTAAGGGGAAAGCTATCTTCATGATGTAGATCTACTTTTTTTCTCCCTAGCTCGCTCCAACGTAACAACGTGCACATGCACTTTTTGTGGCCTAGCTAGATCTATGTGTGTTTGTGGTGTTGCATGTGTTTGTGGTGTTGCATATATGTTTGTGTTTGCAGGTACCGGTATTTGAAATGCGATAGTTGCCAATATTTTGCCAGAATGTTGATTCATTTCCGTTTCGGCGAGAATTTTGGCACTATTCATTCTTTTTGGTCCTATTTTTAGGGAAGGTCATGCCAAATTTTTTTTGGTTCTAAAATATCGTTTTTCTCTACCCCGCAGGCAACCATGGTCCGCACGATGACCGAAGGCATCGTGAATAGGTTTTTGAGCTCCGCGAAGGCCGAGATGCTTCAAAAGAATGAGACGGAGATAAGATCTCCGTGTCGAAGATGCAAGCTGAAGAGCCTTATTGCGGACCCGGATTCCGGGCAGGTGCGGGACCACCTGCTCTTGCATGGTTTCATGGATGGCTATCGGTGGCAAGGTGGTGAAGATGACTATGAAGTCGTCCATGGGGGCCGGGCAAGAAATGAGGAAGGGCAACAAGACAAGTACCACCGCGGCTAGGGCGGGCGAGAAGACGAAGAATCTCCAGGACATGATCACGACGGTGATGCTATACACAGTCATCTTGTAGAAGATGTCGTACATGATGATGAGGAAGATCAAGATGAAGGGCATGATCATGAAGATGAAGATGCCGGAGCAGACGACGATGGAGGCTGGGTGCAGGACCCTCATATTCAAGAGCTGCTTCTCAAGCAGACGGATAACGCAAGAGTTGCCGCCCGAGAGAAAGCCAAGCTGGATCAACTGGAGATAGACGTGGTTACTCAATTGTATGAAGGATGCAGGCCCGAGGATAACCTCCTGAAAGTAACGCTCATGGCTCTGGAGATGAAGGTAAAACACAAAATGACCGACGCATGCTTCGATGAGAACACGTCATTCTGGCACGAACGACTTCCCAAGGGGAACATGTGCCCAACCAGTTTCGAGGAGGCGAAGAAAATCGTGTGTCCTCTGGATTTACCGCACGTGAAATACCATGTGTGCATGAACAATTGAATCATTTATCGGGACGATCATGCGGAGTCTACCATATGTCTGGTGTGCGGCGTCACTCGATACAAGAAGAGGAAGAAATCTCCTCGAAAATTGGTGTGGTACTTTCTGATCACTCCTCGTCTGTAGCGGTATTTCGCGGACCCAAAGGTAGCAAAGCTCCTGCGTTGGCACGCGGATAGGGAGGAGAAGAAGCGGGAAGATGACGGAAATGATCTAGAGATAAATAAGAAAGAAAAGATGTTGAGTCACCCTAAGGATGCGAGCCAGTGGAAAGCGTTGAACTTCGAATACCCAGAATTTGGGAAGGATCCAAGGAACATCGTGCTGGGCATGAGCACCGATGGAGTCAATCCGTTTGGCAGCCAGAGAAGCACACATAGAACCTGGCCTATGTTTGTGTGGATGTACAACCTTCACCCCTGGTTGTGCATGAAGAGGAAGTACATTCACATGAGTATGTTAATTGAAGGGCCGAAACAACCAGGGAATGACATCAATCTGTATCTGGGGCTGCTGAAAGAGGAGCTAGACACGCCGTGGAAAATGCCAGCCAATACGTGGGACGCCGCAGAGAAAGAATATTTCCCTATGAGAGCCGCACTGCTCACGACAGTGCACGACTATCTCGGTTACGGATATCTCGCGGGGCAGGTAGTCCATGGATTTTCTGGATGCGTAAGGTGCATGGATGACACAACGTATCGCCAGCTAGATAGAGATCCCGGGTCTTCGAAAACCGTGTTCATGGGACATCGAAGGTGGCTTCGCGACGATGACCCGTGGAGGAAACGCAAGGATCTGTTCGATGGTGAAACCGAACCCCGAAAACGCCCGCGTACGAGGAGCGGCAAGGAAATAGACGAGCTGTTGAAAAATTGGAAAGATTGCCCACTGCCGGGAAAGAAGCAAAAGGCGCCAGAGTCGGGAAAGAAGCGAAAGGCGCCAGAGCCGCTGCTGAAGGTATGGAAAACGAGGTCTGTTTTCTGGGACTTGCCGTACTGGAAGATCCACCGTGTGCCTCACAGCCTTGATGCCATGCATATCACGAAGAACGTGTGCGAGAGTCTGTTTGGTACCCTACTCAACATGGTAGAGAGGACCAAAGATGGGCCGAAAGCAAGGGTAGACTTGAAATCAATGGGCATCAGGCAGGAGCTTCACGCTAATGATGATGATGATGATGATGATGATGAGGCGAAGCAGGACACAGAAACTCGTCGCAAAGGCAAAAAGGCCAAGAAGATTGGAAGTGACTACCCTCCCGCATGCTTCACTCTAAGTCAGGAGGAGATCGAGCAGTTTTTCAGTTGCCTCGTAGGAGTAAAACTTCCTTACGGTTACGCGGGGAAGATAAGCAGATACCTAGACCCAGCGAAGCAGAAGTTCAGCGGGATGAAGTCTCACGACTGTCACGTGCTGATGACGCAGATACTTCCAGTTGCAACCCGTGGGATCATGGACGCGCACGTCCGTGAAACGCTATTTGGCCTATGCAACTTTTTTGACATCATCTCTCGGAAGTCGATTGGCGTGAGGCAACTCAGAAGGCTACAGGAAGAGATTGTGGTGATACTATGCGAGCTTTAGATGTACTTCCCGCCCGCATTCTTCGATGTTATGGTGCATCTACTGGTCCATATCATGGAGGATATCATCCAACTCGGGCCGACGTTCCTGCACAGCATGATGCCGTTCGAAAGGATGAATGGTGTCATCAAAGGATACGTTCGCAACATGTCACGTCCAGAGGGAATTATAGCCAGGGGCTTTCTGACCGAAGAGTGCATCTCCTACTGCACGAATTATCTAGGCATCAAGAACCCCGTTGGTCTGCCCATCAACAGGCACCTCGGCAGGCTCGCTGGATGGGGTCACCGTGAGGGTCACCGCGAAATGCATGTCGACTTCGAGGGTCGACTCACCGACTTTGAAAGAGCAAACCTAGTCGCGCTACAACACATAGACGTGGTCGATCCTTGGGTGGTAGAGCACAAAACCTTTATTGAGAAGACGTACAATGACCGAGGCCAACAGAGGACGGACAGAGATATAATCAAAGAGCACAACTCATGTTTCACGTGTTGGTTCAAGCAGAAGATTCTGTCGTACCCTTTACATGAGGATTCTTCCGCGGAAGAACAACTCATATTCGCCTTGTCACAGGGCGCCGAGCACAAACTGATGACCTATGAGGCGTACGATATCAACGGCTACACATTCTACACCGAGAACAAGGACATGAAGAGCGATGGTTATCAGAACTCTGGGGTAACGATGGAATCCTACACCGGTAACGACAAGGATAGATAGTATGGAAGGATCGAGGAGATCTGGGAGCTGAGCTACGCTGGAGAGAAGGTCCCGATGTTTCGTGTCAGATGGTCCAAGAGCGTCCTAAAAGAAGACCGGTATTTCACCACCATGGTTATACCGAAGCCAAATCCAAGACCGCGGGCGCAAACGTCACCGCGAAAAATGAGCCATGGGTACTGGCTTCCCAAGTGGACCAATGCTTCTTCATTACCGACCCGTCAAAGCCCAGTCGTGTTGTCATGAGGAGAGGCAAAAGGAAGATCATCGGAATGGATGGAGTAGCCAATGAGCAAGACTTCGACAAGTACGGCGACCCGAAGATCGAACATGACGACGACGATGAAGTAGCAACACACACCACAAGAAGAAGCGGGACCACCCTACCTAAAGGACGTCCGTTCCACAAAAGAACTCCATTTGCGAAAAAGAAGGGCAAGAAGATTGTGAACAGATAGCTAGCTAAGATCGATTGTATTTAAATCGTAGTCTTCATTTCTCGATTGTATTTCATGGGAACTTTTTGATATCATGAATATTTTTAAATTTCACGGGCACTTTTTGAATTCATGAGGACACTCGATCTCGATCCCCCTCCACCGCCGCTGACGAGCACCCGGCCCCCCGCACCCTCCCCCGCTCCACCGCCGCCGCCGATGATATTTTCAAGTATCAAATTTGAACATATTTTAAAAAAAATTATTACTGTTTTTATAAAAAAATATTACTCTTATGATTTAAACAAGTTTGAACATATTTAAACACAAATAAATATCAAACAACATTTAAAATGCAAAAAAAAATATTGCGGAGCCTGGAAATCAAACCCAGGACCTCCTGGTGTGGGTGCTGCGTGCTGACCAGTCGGGCTAGTGGGCGGGTTCTGATGTTGATTGGGTTAGGTGCAATATAACCTGTGCTCGAACTGTAATAAAAAAACATTCTAATGGCGCACTGCTGCGGGGTGCGCCATTGCTATCTAAAAAAAAGATTTCTAATGGCGCACCGAGGTGTGGTGCGCCATTAGTAAGCTTCCCCTAGCTATCCTCCCTCTCCCTCGCCAGATCCCCTTCGACCCTCTCTCCCTCGCCACCAGATCCACCCGCGCGCTGCCCTGACCCACGACGCCACCGCCCCAACCCTCAACGGACTCCACCCCCGCCGCCCCCGTGCCCCCGCGCCCCCACCCCCGCCGCCCGACCCTCGCCGGACTCCACACCCCCGCCGCCTCCAGAGAGACCACCCCTCGCCCGATTCCCCCTCTTTCCCCATCGAGCCGCCACCTCCTCGGCTCGTACTCGAGCGCGAGAGCTCGTGCGGTGACCGTGCTCGCCGTCGTCATTGTCGCGGCCACCTTCGTCCCCACGCCAAGATAGTGTGTCCCCTGGCTTCACCGTCGTCTTCCACGTCGTCTACAAGTCCAGATCGAGCCAGGGCACCGCCGAACGACGGGATCGAGATCGTCTTCTTCCTTCTGCCGTCGTCGATTTCGCCTCGATCCGCGCCGCCTCGACCGCCCCTGACCTGGCCGAGTTCGCCTACGCCCCCCTGTGAGCCCATCTGTCGATCCCCTTCTTCCTTCGCGTGGATCCATCGCCGTAGACGCTGCTGCCCGCCTGACCCGAACTCGCTCCGCCCCCGCGCCCTCTAGCCGCTTCGCCCGCGTCCTCCTGTAGTCACCTGTGCCCGTCACCGCTGCTGCTCTATTGCCGCCGCCTATTGCTAGCTGCACCGCGGCCGCTGCTTGCTAATGTTGCTAGCGCTGCAGCTACTGGCGGTCATGGCCATGGCCATGGCTGTGTGCTTTGTGTGCGTGTGTGTACAAAGCCGTATGGACTTTGTGTGCGTGTGTGTACAAAGCCTGTATTGATGATGCTAAACAGAGATAGGAGTAGTAGTGGTGGCCATCTAGTTGGACTATTACTGCTAGGACTTGCTCCAGATTTTAGGTTTTCTTTTCTTTTAGGATTTATTTTCTTCTAGGACTAGGTTTTTATTATTTTTCTGTTGTGATTGTTTTTTGAGCTCTTTCTTTTTCATTTCCTACTATCCTTATCCTAATTATCTTAAATTGTTATGATGTGTGTAACAGGATTAGATCTTGGATTTGCTAGTGGACTTTGGGAGTTTCTTAGCCAGGTTGGTGACTCCATATTTTTCACTATTTCAGCAAGTCTTTTGTAAGCATTAAACTTTCAGCACTACATTTCTATCTTATGTGTACATCTGTTTGCTTCCAATTGCTATATATGTATTGTTGTTACTAAAAAAGATGAAGCTCCTGTCAATTGCTATACATATATATGTGTATGATGATCCTCCTTTCCTGCAGTAGTATAACTAGGATATAAAGCACATTGAACTAACAATCTTGTATGGTGCCTAAACTACAATGATTCAGGAACATCAGATGACATAGCATGTGGATATTGACATAGGATGAGTAG
This sequence comes from Triticum urartu, assembly GCF_003073215.2. Taxonomy (NCBI): domain Eukaryota; kingdom Viridiplantae; phylum Streptophyta; class Magnoliopsida; order Poales; family Poaceae; genus Triticum; species Triticum urartu. The sequence continues at coordinate 98,113,173 of NC_053025.1, forward strand.
ATTAATAAGTGAGCCAAAAGTGATGGACAAACCTCATGCTAGGAATTCTCGAGGGTTGTAGTACATGGAATGCATTTGCAAATGCAGCCAAAACCTGATATATACCAAAAAAATTGTATAGAAATATGCTGAATTTTCTGCTCTGATTGTTGCTCAAAGAAATTTAGCAAAAAATGGGGTCCTGGGAGACGCCGCTGCTGCTTGAGGCCCTTGAGTGGTCCTTCATGTCGTGATGATTTTGCAGGTACCCCGAGAGGCCCTTGAGTTTGCCGGAATGTCAATTAACTTCCATTTCGGCAAATTCGGGTACTCCATATGTCCTATTTTCAGCAAAGGTCATGCTAAAATTTTCCGTGAATTTTAGCATGACTTTGCTAAAAATCGGACATATGAGGTACTTGCTACTAATGCATGGGCCGGGGTATCTTAGTACTTAATTAAGTAGGATCAACTGCCCCTTTATTCTTGCTGCATTAAACCATAGGTGGCAATAGAGCCAAGTGATTAGGCCCAACTTAGAAATTCTCCTCAGCATCGATAAACCCTAGATGATAAACCCAACATAGGTGGCAATAGAGACAACTGATTAGTGCCAAGTGATTAGGCCCAACCTAGGGTGCCTCGGCATCAATAAACCCTAAATGATGAAAACTTAGCATTTAGGGTGCCTCGGCGTCGACAAACCCTATATGATGAAACCTTGGCTTTTAGGGAGCCTCGGTGTCGGTGAGAACCTAAATGATGTACGCTTAGGCTTTTAGGGTGCCTCGGCGTCGATAAACCCTAAATGATAAAAGCTTAGCTTTTAGGATGCCTCGGTGTCGACAAACCCTAAATGATGAGACCATGATCTTGTTCCTTGACAATAACCAACTTTTTGACCAAACTTTTTTCCTGTTTAGAGCAAAACATGGCCCACAATGATGAGGCCGGCGGTTCGGGCGGCAAGCAATTCTGGGAGCTGTCCCAGGAGTTGGAGGAAGAACCTCACCGCTATGAGGACGCCGCGGAAGATACCGATCCTGACTACACAACCCCTAGTGGCATCGGGGATGACACCACTGATGATGGCGCCGCGGATACCACCACTGATGATGGCGGCGCATGCACAGATGGCAGCCAACCGAAGAGGCAATGGAAGGACCGGTGCCCGAACGTGCTCGGCACCGTCAGGGAGGAATTTACTAAAGTGAACTCCGACGGGCATCCGACGGCGCCCAAACACGTAGTCAAGGGGTACTCGATTCAGCTCGGGTGCATTCTCCGGAGCACCGCCTCGATCAACACCGAGAACCTAAGGCATAAGGACCGAGCGAATTTGCACAGCCTCCTCTTCACGAAGCTGCACGAATGATACAAGTTCCCCGCCGAGTTCGCAAACACACGCCTCTCGGGTAATAAAGTGAACGGCGCTGCCCTCACGATGATGAGCACGGCCCTGTCTACTTGGAAAAGCACAGTGAAGGCAATGATTGACAAAGGTGATAGTTATGAGAAGATCAAGGAGAAATATCCTTTGATGAGCGAAGATGACTACAAGGAGTTCAAGATCAAGTGCGAGAGCCCCGCAACCTCCGAATCAAGTCAGTGGGGGAAGGAAATGCGGCAGTTGAACATAGGGGTCCACCAACTTGGTCCCGGCGGTTACAGAGTGGCGGAGCCTATATGGGACAAGGAGGACGCGGAGCGTGCCGAGCAAGGCCTACCGCCCCGCTTCGAGAAATACAGTGAAAAGCAGACCAGGAACTTCCTCAGGGCCTAGTACAAGGAGGACCCAATAACAAAGGAGCTTACCACGGATCCGAAGACCAAGGAGCTTGAGCTTGTTCTGGTAAGGAATACACCCCTGTGTAATTAGCTCCATATGGTTGCATTCTAATTAATCCCCAATATTTCTAAATGGTTCACGTTCCTTCCGCAGTGAAGGAAATATGCCCTAGAGGCAATAATAAAGTTATTATTTATTTCCTTATAATCATGATAAATGTTTATTATTCATGCTAGAATTGTATTAACCGGAAACATAATACATGTGTGAATACATAGACAAACAAAGAGTCACTAGTATGCCTCTACTTGAGTAGCTCATTAATCAAAGATGGTTATGTTTCCTAACCATGAACAATGAGTTGTTATTTGATTAACGAGGTCACATCACTAGTTGAATGATCTGATTGACATGACCCATTCCATTAGCTTAGCCCGATCGTTTAGTATGTTGCTATTGCTTTCTTCATGACTTATACATGTTCCTATAACTATGAGATTATGCAACTCCCGTTTACCGGAGGAACACTTTGGGTACTACCAAACGTCACAACGTAACTGGGTGATTATAAAGGAGTACTACAGGTTTCTCCAATGGTACATGTTGGGTTGGCGTATTTCGAGATTAGGTTTTGTCACTCCGATTGTCGGAGAGGTATCTCTGGGGCCCTCTCGGTAATACACATCACATAAGCCTTGCAAGCATTGTAACTAAGATGTTAGTTGTGAGATGATGTATTATGGAATGAGTAAAGAGACTTGCCGGTAACGAGATTGAACTAGGTATTGGATACCGACGATCGAATCTCGGGCAAGTAACATACCGATGACAAAGGGAACAACGTATGTTGTTATGCGGTCTGACCGATAAAGATCTTCGTAGAATATGTAGGAGCCAATATGGGCATCCAGGTCCCGCTATTGGTTATTGACCGGAGACGTGTCTCGGTCATGTCTACATTGTTCTCGAACCCGTAGGGTCCGCACGCTTAAGGTTACGATGATAGTTATATTATGAGTTTATGTATTTTGATGTACCGAAGGTTGTTCGGAGTCCCGAATGTGATCATGGACATGACGAGGAGTCTCGAAATAGTCGAGACATAAAGATTGATATATTGGAAGCCTATGTTTGGATATCGGAAGTGTTCCGGGTGAAATCAGGATTTTACCGGAGTACCGGGAGGTTACCGGAACCCCCCGGGAGACATATGGGCCTTAATGGGCCTTAGTGGAAAGGTGAAAGGGCTGCCCATAAGGGCTGCGCGCCGCCCGCTCCCCTAGTCCTATTAGGACTAGGAGAGGTGGCCGGCCACCCCTCTCCCTCTTTCCCCCTTGGGAATCCTAGTTGGAATAGGATTGGGGGGGGAGTCCTACTCCCGGAAGGAGTAGGACTCCTCCTGCGCCCTCCTGCTAGGCCGGCGCCCCCCTCCCCCTTGGCTCCTTTATATACTAAGGCAGAGGCACCCCAGAAACACACAAGTTGATCCACGTGATCTATTCCTTAGCCGTGTGCGGTGCCCCCTGCCACCATATTCCTCGATAATACTGTAGCGGAGTTTAGGCGAAGCCCTGCTGCTGTAGTGCATCAAGATCGTCACCACGCCGTCGTGCTGACGGAACTCTTCCCCGACACTTTGCTGGATCGGAGTCCGGGGATCGTCATCGGGCTGAACGTGTGCTCGAACTCGAAGGTGCCGTAGTTTCGGTGCTTGATCGGTTGGATCGTGAAGACGTACGGCTACTTCCTCTACGTCGGTTCAGCGCTTCTGCAGTCAGTCTGCGTTGGGTACGTAGACAACACTCTCCCCTCTCGTTGCTATGCATCACCATGATCTTGCGTGTGCGTAGGAAATTTGTTGAAATTACTACGTTCCGCAACAGTGGTATCAGAGCCTAGGTTATTTATGTTGATGTTATATGCACGAGTAGAACACAAGTGAGTTGTGGACGATACAAGTCATACTGCCTACCAGCATGTCATACTTTGGTTCGGCGGTATTTTTGGACGAGACGACCCGGACCAACCTTACGCGTACGCTTACGCGAGACCGGTTCCCTCTTCGTGCTTTGCACATAGATGGCTTGCGGGCGACTGCCTCTCCAACTTTAGTTGAACCAAGTATGGCTACGCCCGGTCCTTGCGAAGGTTAAAACGGAGTCTATTTGACAAACTATCGTTGTGGTTTTGATGTGTAGGTGAGATTGGTTCTTGCTTAAAGCCCGTAGCAGCCACGTAAAACTTGCAACAACAAAGTAGAGGACGTCTAACTTGTTTTTGTAGGGCATGTTGTGATGTGATATGGTCAAGGCATGATTTTTATTGTATGAGATGATCATGTTTTGTAACCGAGTTATCGGCAACTGGCAGGAGCCATATGGTTGTCGCTTTATTGTATGCAATGCAATCGCGATGTAATGCTTTACTTTATTACTAAACGGTAGTGATAGTCGTGAAAGCATAAAATTGGCGAGACGACAACGATGCTACGATGGAGATCAAGGTGTCGCGCCGGTGACGATGGTGGTCATGACGGTGATTCGGAGATGGAGATCACAAGCACAAGATGATGATGGCCATATCATATCACTTATATTGATTGCATGTGATGTTTATATTTTTATGCATCTTATCTTGCTTTGGTTGACGGTAGCATTATAAGATGATCTCTCACTAAATTATCAAGAAGTGTTCTCCCTGAGTATGCACCGTTGCCAAAGTTCATCGTGCCCAGACACCACGTGATGATCGGGTGTGATAAGCTCCACGTCCATCTACAACGGGTCCAAGCCAGTTTTGCACACACAGAATACTCAGGTTAAACTTGACGAGCCTAGCATATGCAGATATGGCCTCGGAACACGGAGACCGAAAGGTCGAGCGTGAATCATATAGTAGATATGATCAACATAACGATGTTCACCATTGAAAACTACTCCATCTCACGTGATGATCGGTTATGGTTTAGTTGATTTGGTTCACGTAATCACTTAGAAGATTAGAGGGATGTCTATCTAAGTGGGAGTTCTTAAGTAATTTGATTAATTGAACTTAAACTTATCATGAACTTAGTACCTGATAGTATCTTGCTTGTTTATGTTGATTGTAGATAGATTGCTCGTGCTGTTGTTCCATTGAATTTTAATGCGTTCCTTGAGAAAGCAAAGTTGAAAGATGATGGTAGCAATTATACGGACTGGGTCTGTAACTTGAGGATTATCCTCATTGCTGCTCAGAAGAATTATGTCCTGGAAGCACCGCTGGGTGCCAGGCCTGCTGCTGGAGCAACACTAGATGTTATGAACGTCTGGTAGAGCAAAGCTGATGACTACTCGATAGTTCAGTGTGCCATGCTTTACGGCTTAGAATCGGGACTTCAACGACGTTTTGAACGTCATGGAGCATATGAGATGTTCCAGGAGTTGAAGTTAATATTTCAAGCAAATGCCCGGATTGAGAGATATGAAGTCTCCAATAAGTTCTATAGCTGCAAGATGGAGGAGAACAGTTCTGTCAGTGAGCATATACTCAAAATGTCTGGGTATAATAATCACTTGATTCAACTTGGAGTTAATCTTCCGGATGATTGCGTCATTGACAGAATTCTCCAATCACTGCCACCAAGCTACAAAAGCTTCGTGATGAACTATAATATGCAAGGGATGAACAAGACTATTCCCGAGCTCTTCGCAATGCTGAAAGCTGCGGAGGTAGAAATCAAGAAGGAGCATCAAGTGTTGATGGTTAACAAAACCACTAGTTTCAAGAAAAAGGGCAAAGGGAAGAAGAAGGGGAACTTCAAAAAGAACGGCAAGCAAGTTGCTGCTCAAGAGAAGAAACCCAAGTCTGGACCTAAGCCTGAAACTGAGTGCTTCTACTGCAAGCAGACTGGTCACTGGAAGCGGAAGTGCCCCAAGTATTTGGCGGATAAGAAGGATGGCAAGGTGAACAAAGGTATCTGTGATATACATGTTATTGATGTGTACCTTACTAGAGCTCGCAGTAGCACCTGGGTATTTGATACTGGTTCTGTTGCTAATATTTGCAACTCGAAACAGGGACTACGGAATAAGCGGGCACTGGCAAAGGACGAGGTGACGATGCGCGTGGGAAACGGTTCCAAAGTCGATGTGATCGCGGTCGGCACGCTACCTCTACATCTACCTTCGGGATTAATATTAGACCTAAATAATTGTTATTTGGTGCCAACGTTGAGCATGAACATTATATCTGGATCTTGTTTAATGCGAGACGGTTATTCATTTAAATCAGAGAATAATGGTTGTTCTATTTATATGAGTAATATCTTTTATGGTCATGCACCCTTGAAGAGTGGTCTATTCTTATTGAATCTCGATAGTAGTAATACACATATTCATAATGTTGAAGCCAAAAGATGCATAGTTGATAATGAAAGTGCAACTTATTTGTGGCACTGTTGTTTTGGTCATATCGGTGTAAAGCGCATGAAGAAACTCCATACTGATGGACTTTTGGAACCACTTGATTATGAATCACTTGGTACTTGCGAACCGTGCCTCATGGGCAAGATGACTAAAACACCGTTCTCCGGTACTATGGAGAGAGCAACAGATTTGTTGGAAATCATACATACCGATGTATGTGGTCCGATGAATATTGAGGCTCGTGGCGGATATCGTTATTTTCTCACCTTCACAGATGATTTAAGCAGATATGGGTATATCTACTTAATGAAACATAAAATCTAAAACATTTGAAAAGTTCAAAGAATTTCAGAGTGAAGTTGAAAATCATCATAACAAGAAAATAAAGTTACTACGATCTGATCGTGGAGGAGAATATTTGAGTTACGAGTTTGGTGTACATTTGAAAAACTATGGAATAGTTTCGCAACTCACGCCACCCGGAACACCACAGCGTAATGGTGTGTCCGAACGTCGTAATCGTACTTTACTAGATATGGTGCGATCTATGATGTCTCTTACAGATTTACCGCTATCATTTTGGGGTAATGCTTTAGAGACGGCCGCATTCACGTTAAATAGGGCACCATCAAAATCCGTTGAGACGACGCCTTATGAACTGTGGTTTGGCAAGAAACCAAAGTTGTCGTTTCTTAAAGTTTGGGGCTGCGATGCTTATGTGAAAAAGCTTCAACCTGATAAGCTCGAACCCAAATTGGAGAAATGTGTCTTCATAGGATACCCAAAGGAGACTGTTGGGTACACCTTCTATCACAGATCCGAAGGCAAGACATTCGTTGCTAAGAATGGATCCTTTCTAGAGAAGGAGTTTCTCTCGAAAGAAGTGAGTGGGAGGAAAGTAGAACTTGACGAGGTAACTGTACCTGCTCCCTTACTGGAAAGTAGCACATCACAGAAAACTGTTTCAGTGACACCTACACCAGTTAGTGAGGAAGCTAATGATAATGATCATGAAACTTCAGATCAAGATACTACTAAACCTCGTAGATCAACCAGAGTAACATCTGCACCAGAGTGGTACGGTAATCCTGTTCTGGAAGTCATGCTACTAGATCATGATGAACCTACGAACTATGAAGAAGCGATGGTGAGCCCAGATTCCGCAAAGTGGCTTGAAGCCATGAAATCTGAGATGGGATCCATGTATGAGAACAAAGTATGGACTTTGGTTGACTTGCCCAATGATCGGCAAGCAATTGAGAATAAATGGATCTTCAAGAAGAAGACTGACACTGATGGTAATGTTACTGTCTATAAAGCTCGACTTGTCGCGAAAGGTTTTCGACAAGTTGAAGGGGTTGACTACGATGAGACTTTCTCACCTGTAGCGATGCTTAAGTCTGTCCGAATCATGTTAGCAATTGCCGCATTTTATGATTATGAAATTTGGCAGATGGATGTCAAAACTGCATTCCTGAATGGATTTCTGGAAGAAGAGTTGTATATGATGCAACCGGAAGGTTTTGTCGATCCAAAGGGAGCTAACAAAGTGTGCAAGCTCCAGCGATCCATTTATGGACTGGTGCAAGCCTCTCGGAGTTGGAATAAACGCTTTGATAGTGTGATCAAAGCATTTGGTTTTATACAGACTTTCGGAGAAGCCTGTATTTACAAGAAAGTGAGTGGGAGCTCTGTAGCATTTCTGATATTATATGTGGATGACATATTACTAATTGGAAATGATATAGAATTTCTGGATAGCATAATGGGATACTTGAATAAGAGTTTTTCAATGAAAGACCTCGGTGAAGCTGCTTACATATTAGGCATTAAAATCTATAGAGATAGATCAAGACGCTTAATTGGACTTTCACAAAGCACATACCTTGACAAAGTTTTGAAGAAGTTCAAAATGGATCAAGAAAAGAAAGGGTTCTTGCCTGTGTTACAAGGTGTGAAGTTGAGTAAGACTCAATGCCCGACCACTACAGAAGATAGAGAGAAAATGAAAGATGTTCCCTATGCTTCAGCCATAGGCTCTATCATGTATGCAATGCTGTGTACCAGACCTGATGTGTGCCTTGCTATAAGTTTAGCAGGGAGGTACCAAAGTAATCCAGGAGTGGATCACTGGACAGCGGTCAAGAACATCCTGAAATACCTGAAAAGGACTAGGGATATGTTTCTCGTATATGGAGGTGACAAAGAGCTCACCGTAAAAGGTTACATTGATGCAAGCTTTGACACTGATCCGGACGATTCTAAATCGCAAACCGGATACGTGTTTACATTAAACGATGGAGCTGTCAGTTGGTGCAGTTCTAAACAAAGCGTCGTAGCGGGATCTACATGTGAAGCGGAGTACATAGCTGCTTCGGAAGCAGGAAATGAAGGAGTCTGGATGAAGGAGTTCATATCCGATCTAGGTGTCATACCTAGTGCATCGGGTCCAATGAAAATCTTTTGTGACAATACTGGTGCAATTGCCTTGGCAAAGGAATCCAGATTTCACAAAAGGACCAAACACATCAAGAGACGCTTCAATTCCATCCGGGATCTAGTCCAGGTGGGAGACATAGAGATTTGCAAGATACATATGGATCTGAATGTTGCAGACCCGTTGACTAAGCCTCTTCCACGAGCAAAACATGATCAGCACCAAGGCTCCATGGGTGTTAGAATCATTACAGTGTAATCTAGATTATTGACTCTAGTGCAAGTGGGAGACTGAAGGAAATATGCCCTAGAGGCAATAATAAAGTTATTATTTATTTCCTTATAATCATGATAAATGTTTATTATTCATGCTAGAATTGTATTAACCGGAAACATAATACATGTGTGAATACATAGACAAACAAAGAGTCACTAGTATGCCTCTACTTGACTAGCTCATTAATCAAAGATGGTTATGTTTCCTAACCATGAACAATGAGTTGTTATTTGATTAACGAGGTCACATCATTAGTTGAATGATCTGATTGACATGACCCATTCCATTAGCTTAGCACCCGATCGTTTAGTATGTTGCTATTGCTTTCTTCATGACTTATACATGTTCCTATAACTATGAGATTATGCAACTCCCATTTACCAGAGGAACACTTTGGGTACTACCAAACGTCACAACGTAACTGGGTGATTATAAAGGAGTACTACAGGTGTCTCCAATGGTACATGTTGGGTTGGCGTATTTCGAGATTAGGTTTTGTCACTCCGATTGTCGGAGAGGTATCTTTGGGGCCCTCTTGGTAATACACATCACATAAGCATTGTAACTAAGATGTTAGTTGTGAGATGATGTATTACAGAACGAGTAAAGAGACTTGCCGGTAACGAGATTGAACTAGGTATTGGATAACGACGATCGAATCTCGGGCAAGTAACATACCGATGACAAAGGGAACAACGTATGTTGTTATGCGGTCTGACCGATAAAGATCTTCGTAGAATATGTAGGAGCCAATATGGTCATCCAGGTCCCACTATTGGTTATTGACCGGAGACGTGTCTCGGTCATGTCTACATTGTTCTCGAACCCGTAGGGTCCGCACGCTTAAGGTTACGATGACAGTTATATTATGAGTTTATGTATTTTGATGTACCGAAGGTTGTTCGGAGTCCCGGATGTGATCATGGACATGACGAGGAGTCTCGAAATGGTCGAGACATAAAGATTGATATATTGGAAGCCTATGTTTGGATATCGGAAGTGTTCTGGGTGAAATCGGGATTTTACCGGAGTACCGGGAGGTTACCGGAACCCCCCGGGAGACATATGGGCCTTAATGGGCCTTAGTGGAAAGGTGAAAGGGCTGCCCATAAGGGCTGCGATCCTCCCCCCTCCCCTAGTCCTATTAGGACTGGGATAGGTGGCCGGCCACCCCTCTCCCTCTTTCCCCCTTGGGAATCCTAGTTGGAATAGGATTGGGGGGGGGGGGAGTCCTACTCCCGGAAGGAGTAGGACTCCTCCTGCGCCCTCCTCCTAGGCCGGCGCCCCCCTCCCCCTTGGCTCCTTTATATACTGAGGCAGAGGCACCCCAGAAACACACAAGTTGATCCACATGATCTATTCCTTAGCCGTGTGCGGTGCCCCCTGCCACCATATTCCTCGATAATACTGTAGCGGAGTTTAGGCGAAGCCCTACTGCTGTAGTGCATCAAGATCGTCACCACGCCGTCGTGCTGACGGAACTCTTCCCCGACACTTTGCTGGATCGGAGTCCGGGGATCGTCATCGGGCTGAACGTGTGCTCGAACTCGGAGGTGCCGTAGTTTCGGTGCTTGATCGGTTGGATCGTGAAGACGTACGACTAATTCCTCTACGTCGGTTCAGCGCTTCCGCAGTCGGTCTGCATTGGGTACGTAGACAACACTCTCCCCTCTCGTTGCTATGCATCACCTTGATCTTGCGTGTGCGTAGGAAATTTTTTGAAATTACTACGTTCCCCGACACGCAGGACAAAGAAAGCAGTAGCGCGGGGTCGTCTCAGAGCTCCCCTTTCGACACCCCTTTGAATAGGGCATTGAACGTAATGAAAAACAGGGATAAGCTCAATAAGCCGACGTCAGCTGGTCGTGTGGCCGGCAAAGGCTTCTCCACAAAATGGTCGTCATACTATGGCGCTGGTGGGCGAAAGGAGAAAAAGACCAGCTCGGAAAGCCAGTCGCGCGAGGTTGAAGCACTCAAGGCGCAGGTGGCACGGATTCTGGAGATGGTCCAAGAGCAAGTGCAACAACAACTGGGATCGACGCTTACCGGCATTATGCCTACCTTGATTCATGAGATAACGACGTGGATTGCGGGTGGCCAACAGGGGCCGCCCCCGATTCCCAGCTTCACGGCTAGCAACTCACACAACGTGCAGGCGGCGCCATTGGTGTCTCCGGCGGCGGCAGTATTGGTGTCTACAGCGGCGGCACCATTGGTGTCTCTGGCGGCGGCGGTATTGGTGTCTCCGGCGCCGGCATTGGAGCTTAATGCACCCGAGTGTACGCCGACCGGCTCCTCGCCAGCAAGCGGCCCCTCCGTCAGTTGCACGCCCACCATTGGCGCTGCCTCGACATTAGCCGAGCTCGACGGCATCACGGTAACTAAGCCACTCGGCCGAGGACTTCATCTCCTTGCCTTTGACTGGGCATCCCTGACGCCCTACATGTTTTCGCAGGGCGCCGCCAATGTTCCTTGCACTCTCCTGCACTTCGTGGGCGGCGAGTTGGTCGATGTCGCCAAGGGCAGAATCGTTCAACCGGGCAACCCCGTGTTCCACGGTAATCCGATGCCACCCACAATGTATAGGGTTGAAGTGTTTCGGGTGCTGCCAGGCTGCCACGAGCTGTTACCTCTGATTCGACCCACTGGGGCCGACGAAGAAGATGAGATGACCCTCAGCGCCTGCGTAAGCTGGCCCCTGCTTTGGCCGAAGAGCCAGATTCATTTGGGGGCAGGGGACACCACCCCACAGACAAGACCACCAGTCATGCTGGCGCCAAGCCATGGCAAGAACGCCGCAACGCTACCGGACATGCCGGACATCCCTATGGGACAGGATCTGGACATGCATATGGCACAAGATCCGGACGACGACGACAACGACGATTAGTACTTTGCCGAACATGGGTACGGTGACGAGTTCTGCAAGCCTCCTTCTCAAGAACCCAAACAAGACGACCACGATCTAGCTGGTATGGCGGAGAAACCCAATTGCAACAGGCGTCGTCCGGCATTCAGTTCTCAGGAGACGCCTCCAGCTGCCGCCTTCACCGAGCCTCAGATAGCAGAGGTGCCAAATATTATCAGCCCCAACACGGTCAAGAAGGCGGTCTGTGAGCAGAACTCGGTCCCATTACAGCAGATCAAGAAGAAGGGCCGGAAACGGCCGACTAAAAAGGCCGCTGGTGTGAGCCAGCCGGCAATGAGTACGATCCGTGCTCAGGACGGGCCAACTTCACCGAAGGATATATCGAGGAGGGTGCATGTGGCGGGTAGGGCAATGCTACCGACAAATATGCTCAATGCTGCAACCGGTGCTATGCGGAGTCTGCACGACAATGTTCTTTCTTTGGAGAAGCGGCGTCTCAGAGAGAATGATGTGGCATACCCAGTTTTCATGGCCAAGGTGCCAGAGGGCAAGGGCTTTGTGGATCGCGCCATCGGGGGTACGATCGTCCTGCGGTTTGATGACATCTTTGCTATGTTCAACCTTCATCCGCTGCACTACAGCTTCGTTCGGCTATTTTCGCTGAGTATGGAGATGCGGATCATTAGAGACAAGACCCTGGACATCGTGATCGTCGACCCCTTATACATGTGTGCCAAGCTCTTGAGCAGCGCTGGGGACCTCCAAGTCGCGAGTTCACACCTCGAAGACGTCATTCTGGCAAACCCAGATAAGGATAAATTCCTTGTGCCTTACTTTCCCGAGTAAGTCATCCCTTAACCGCCCCATAACATATGATTTCTTAGATTTTGATCGTTCTTTTTTTCTAACATTCCGTGTTCTGTGTAGTGACACACATTGCACACTCATCCTCTTAAGCCCGAAATATTCCATGGCCACGTATTTCGACCCGAACCGTAACTCCAAGATAGACTACACAAATATCAAGAAAGTTCTTGATGATGTTCTCCCTGGCTACGCCAAATCTGGAGGCACCTTGATCAGGGCAGTTCGTAAGTACGGCAAGCACGTGTTTTCCCACAATACGACGTTCTGCTGCGTCAAGCAGCCACCTGGAGGTTAGAAGGATGCCTACTACGCCCTCCATCACATGCGGGCGATCGTAAGGGACCATCATCACCTTCTGCTGCCAAATAATCTCAAAGATTGGGCCGCGAGCTTGTCGGCAATCCAGGACGCGGACATCAGACAAGAATTCTTTCATATCCAGTCGGAGTTTGCGGACATCATCCATCAAGATGTCCTTCATACCTCGAGGCAGTTCTTCCTCAGATATCAACCGTCCAACATTGAGATAGACGGAATGCTACAAATGCAGGCTGACAACGCCCGCGATTTCATGACCATCATGACAGACGGCGGCTTCATTCACGCTCCTGTCCATGAGTCGAGTCGAAAGTAGTGATGTGTAGTTCTGAAACATTGATTGGCTCATGTTGTAATTAAACTTTAATGAATTGTATGTCTCTTTGGTTTGGACAGTCGTTCAACTTAGATGTCATCGATGCTATTTATTAGTAGGACCATGAATCATGCTATTAATGTCTTGCTTTTCTCTTCCGATCCTTTTGTTGCATACTTATATATTGCTTATGTATGTATTGTCTGTTGTTTGGCTTGTGCATAGAGATGCCGTCGTATGTCGTGTACAAGGGTAAGGTTACCGGAGTCTACGACGACTGGGAGGAGTGTCGGAGACAGGTTCACCGTTTCACCGGTAACAGTTACAAAGGGTACACCACTAGGGCGGAGGCCGAATCTAGATACACCCACTATCTAGCGGGAGAGAGGAGGGAGCGTTGGAGGAATCAGATGAAGACCAGTTTGATCGCGATGATGCTCATCGTGATGACCGCAGCTCTCTTCTATGTGATGGTAGTTTAGATGATTGATATCGACTTGTAATGTGAAGACAAACTCGATACTCGCGGTCTCGAGACTTGTAATGTTTTATCTTTGTTCGGTCTTTTGAATTCGGAGACTAATATGATGAATTGTATTCGGAGACTAATCTTCTACTGTATTCGATGAATCTGCTATTGTTGTGTGCTACTGTCTATATTCTGTCAAATAATATATTTTGTAACCTGTGCAAAAATCAGAAAAGTAAAAAAAACCAAATATTCATACTAATGGCGCATCACCACAAGGTGCGCCATTAGTATGCCAAAGGATACTAATGGCGCATCAAGACAGAGTGCGCCATTAGTATGCCAAGTATACTAATGGCGCATCTATCCGCAGTGCGCCATTAGTGTGCCAAAGCACATGGTTAAATATGGCCCCTGGGAGGCATACTAATGGCGCATGGTGTTATATACTAATGGCGCACTTGGTGGTGCGCCATTAGTATACCAGATACTTATGGCGCACCAGTGGTGCGCCATTAGTAAAAATACTAGTGGCGTGATACTAATGGCGCACCAGTGATGCGCCATTAGTAGGCAAAACTGGTGCGCCATTACTAGGCCTTTTCCTAGTAGTGATGGTGTCTAGCTTGTATTCGAAAGGCCGAAGTCATTAAGATAAGGAAAGATATTTTTTTACATGAACCACCATCCCGTGAGCACCAAAAGACAAATAGCTAGTCAGGTCACTGGCCAAGCCAGTGACAAGCCCAGCAAAGATAGGCATCACACTACAAAAAAAAGACACATTCGTGACATTTCGGGCTGAACAAAAAAAAATTTGTCATACATATGACACTTCTATGACGATAATTGTGACAAAACCCGGTATCATCATAGATGTGGTGGGCTCCTACTTCTATGACAAAAAATCATGACAGAAAATGGGCTTTTCATCCTGGGCGGGCTGGAGACGCAGCTGCATGACATTCTTTGGGCCGTCCATGACAGAAAGAACCATGGTAGAAGTGAGGGCGAGGAAAATTTCGGGGAGTTCCCAGTTACGGTGGGAGGTCGGGGGCCGAGCGATGCATGTTTCTCTCGTACACGTACGCGCGTGTGTGCGAGGCGTTGGCTCTAACTGAACCCAAGTGAGGCGTTGGGCTCTAACTGAACCCGAGCGATTGCACTACAGGCTACGCGTTACTGAACCCGAGCGATCGATCGATGGCTGTTAACTGAACTGTCAGGACCCCGATTCCAAGTCACATCGATCTAGCCGGTAACACCTCATATCACTTTGCGGCCTCACGCACGGTATCCCACGGGTGTCGCCTTACCATGGCCTGGGACCGTTTGCGCCTTTTGGCTCACGTATATGATAGTGTCGCTAGCATCCATATGACAGAGAACCCGGGCCGACATGGCTAGTCGTGAACCCAAAGCGGCACAGACCTATGGAGACAGGCATACATGAATCACATCGAGCATGTCGGTCATCAACGAGTGATTCCGGGCTGTAGCACTGGGCTAACAGGACTCCGGGGGACCCGGGCTGTAGCAGGCTAGGCAGGACCCCGGAAGTCACCGCGTGACATTTCCCCGAAGGGACAGACATAGGAACGAAGTGAAACACATGCCGGCCAGTCAAGTGTCCTGAACAGTAGTGCTGGGCTAGCAGGACTCCGGTGAACCGGGCTATAGCGGACTACTATGGCTTGAGGAACGCTAGACTACATTTCCCCATAAGAAAGGCTGCCAAGGATAAACAACTAGATTGTCGGATCCCACTCATACCAAGCATTTCAATCATACACATAATATGCCCGATATGAGTACATACAACATGGCATCACAACAAAACTCTACAACTCAAGTACTTTATTTAAAAGGCTCCAGGGAGCCATACATAACATGTTCATACAGATAGGGGTCACATGACCCGACACTCAAGTCATACAATCATACAAGCACATGCGGAAGCAACCGGTCTGAGTACAGAAACTAGAAAGAAAGAAGGCTTCTCGAAGCCTGTCTATCTACATAGGGCCCTCCATGGCCAGGATCACCACCTGGGTGGCTAGTCACTCGTGGACGTCAAGGTCTACATAAAATCCATCGGAGGGGGCAGTGTTGTTGTCTGAAAACAATAAATAAGCAAACATGAGTACAAGGTACTCAGCAAGTCTTACATCAGAACCTAATATACATGCTCATTCTCAAGAAGGTGGTGGGGTTATTGCAGCAAGCCAGCTTTGACTCTTGGCTAAGCTATCCTACGGAACTTCACTAGTAAAATAGTTTTCGCACACGAGTCCACTACTCACCAACACAATACTCCACCATGGATCCTCCCTCGTCATCCTACGAGAGGGCCATCCTCGGTACTCACACTTATCTTGAGTCTTTTAGTAGTATCCATTAACTTGTCTATGAACTGTATAGGCAACAAAGTAGTCCTTTACCGCGGACGCGGCTATTCGAATAGTTTTATACCCTGCAGGGGTGTACTTTGTCATACACGCTTTCACCACTTATTGCCGTTTACACGACATGTACTCGGCAACCTTCAAGCGGAAGCCCAGCGAGGGTGTCGGCCACGGCCTACCTAAACACTTAAGTCTCTAGTCCAGGTTTATCGCCTATCCAGGTTCCATCCGCAGGGAGTTCGGCCGAGGTTTCCACATACGGCCCCGAATGATGTGAACAGGGTTCCCGAGACACCAAATGGGTGACTCGGTACACCGTGCCATGGTGTATCTACCGCAACATAGCCCACCCCTAGGTTCAGCGCTACGCATGGCCCCCAACACATAACTTACAAACACCAGAAACTATTTGCAACTCCTGGACAGAGTACTAGGGTGATTAAGAAGCCAAGAGGGTCAATTAAGGATCCCAATGCATGGTAGTAGCTAAATCTTAAATCACACATACTGATCTCAGTTCTTAGGTATGATCTCAATGAAACAACCCACCATGTACTCCTACATGGCCTCTCATCGATACCTTTACCAAAACATGTTCAACACATCCCTCATACTACCGACATAAGCATTTCACTCTAGCCCATCACCCAGATGAACCAGACCTGACACAACTCTAAGCATAGCAGGCATAGCAAGGTAGGAATCACATACATGGCTCAATCAACTCCTACACATGCTAGTGGGTTTCATCTAGTTACTGTGGCAATGACAGGTCATGCAGAGGATAAGGGTTCAACTACCGTAGCACACAGCAGTTTGAATTGCATTGTCTTAATGCAGTAAACAAGAGCAGAAGCAAGAACATGGGTTTGTATCGGAATGATCAATGGGTTGCTTTCCTGATGGAGTGGTAGTGGGATACTGCCCTTCAGTTGGATACTCGTGAATATCCTCGAAGGCAGAACCTACCACGAAGAACACATAGGAACACAATCAACACATGACGATATGCAACAATATGATGCATGCTATGACATGGCAATATGAATGTGTCTTGGCCTAATGCAAGCTATAATAGAAAGGAATGTGCTTATTTGAATCAAAGATTCAATTATTAGCTTATTAAACATGGCTTTAATAGTGCATTTCCTTATTCTGCTTAAAAAGCAAGGTAAAATGTTTTGCATGCATGAAACCATTACAGATAGATAGATTGAATTTTTCTGATCATTTTTCATATATAAATCTTTGCATTTGGAGCTATGGTTGATTTTCTATGATTTTTAGAAGTTTTGACTATTTTCTAGAATTTCCTGAATAAAAATAAATCCAGAAAATGCATTACTGCGTCAACATTGCGTCATGCTGACCTCAGCAGGTCAAAGGCACCAGCCCAGGTCAAACCTGACTGGTGGGCCCCTTCTGTCAGCCTCTCAGCTAATTAACAAGATTAGATTAACACTAATTAGCTGTCAGTGGGGCCTGGGCCCACATGTCAGTGACTGATTTAATTAAAATTAGTTAAAACTAATCCTAGATTAGTTAGCCGACCGGCCCCACCTGTCATAGACTCAGGGGGGTCTACCTGGGCCCACCCAGGAGTCAAACTGGGTCAAACTCGCCGGCGACTCGATGCCGGCGAGGCCCGAGACGGTGGTGCGGCTCGGAAAACGCCCACAGGGCACAGGCGAGGCCGTTCATGGGCTCGTTGGAGAGCTCTTGCAGTCGCGCATCTAGTGGTGGTGGAGGCCGGGCCTACGGTGGCCGGAGACGACGACGACGAGCTCCAAGGCGGCGGCCGGAGTTCGGCCATGTGCGGGGTGTTGGCTGCGGTGTGCAAACGCGAAAACTAAGGCGCTAGCGTGGCACTACGTGATGCGGCAAGCATGTTGCGTAGCATGGGAGGACCAAATGGTGGCCGGAGCAACGCCGGTGACAAGCTCGAGCGGAGACGAGCTTCGGCCATGGTGGAACTATGGCCTAGAGGGTGCAAATGCGTGGGAAAGAAGAGGGGAAAAGCGGTGGAGCTCACAAGGAGGTCGATGAGCAGATCAGTGGGCTCGGGGCGACCGGAGCGAGGCGAATCGATGAACGGCGTCCGGCAGGTACCGAGGTTGAAGACGGCCCGATGGCGGCGATGCAGGGCCTCCGGTGAAGCATGGCTCGGTGGGGAGGGCGAGGGCGTCGTGGCGGAGCAATTTGGCTTGTCGGAGGGGCGAGGGGGTGGCTCTGGCGTCGTCTACGGCGAACGGCGGCGAGGAACGCGCTCGGGCATCACGGGAGAGAGTGAGGGAGACGAGGGGGAGAGTGAGCGAGGATGAGAGGGGGACATGGGGGTCGCGTGGCATCCCTAGACGTCTCCAGGACGTCGACAGAAGCAGGAGGTGGCCGGCGTGTGGCCGCGGGCGCCGGCCACGCGCTCCGTGTCCTCCTGGCGGGAGGTGGACGACGACTGGCAAGCCAGTCGGCTGGGCCGAGCCAGGTGGCTGGGCCAGCACAGGTAAGGCCCAGGTAGCTTCCCTCTCTCTCTTTTATTTTTATTTTTTCTATTTTTCTATTTAACTGCAAATGTTGGGCTTTAATTAAAATACTAAAACGTTTCCAAAAATCCTGAAAATAATTTTGGGCTCTGTTTAGAATATTTCCAACAGCAAACATTTATTTCCAGAATTATTTGAGCATTTAAATTATTTTATAGCATTTAAATGCCCAAATTCAAATACTTATGATTTAATTCAATGACCTTCTATTGACCTAGAAAATTGTGCACCAATTTTGCTAGAGGTTTTAACCCAAGACAAAGAGGATGAACTTTTTAGAAGGGCATTTCAGGTTCATTGAAAATAATTTTAGTAAACCCTAGTTGTTTCCAGGGGGGGTGTTGGGGGTTTCTTCTTTCCCCATTTCAAATTTAAGAGAAATTTAAACATGATGCACACTCTAATGCTTGAACTAGCTAGGGTGTGACATGAACCCGATCTAGCGATTCCTTCGCTACTTCTGCTAACTGAAGCCGATCGATGGGATGAACAGTGAGCGTTGCGGGGGGGTTTGGATGAACAGTGAGCGGTGGCGTTGCCTTTGGATGAACAGGACCCCGTGGTGTGGTGGAGGGCTGGATAAACAGTAGACGGTGGCGGGGTGCCCGTGGAGGGGTGGATGAACAGGACCCCGTGGTGTGGAGGGCTGGATGAACAGTAGATGGTGGAGGGATGGTTGAACAGGACCCCGTGGTGTGGAGGGCTGGATGAACAGTAGACGGTGGAGGGGTGCCCGTGGAGGGGTGCTTGAACAGGACCCCGTGGTGTGGAGGACTGGATGAACAGTAGACGGTGGAGGGATGGTTGAACAGTAGCCGGTGGAGTAGCGCGCGGTGGAGGCTAGATGAACTGGAGCCCGTGGATGAACAGTCGCAGGTGGAGGCTGGAGGAGGTCGACCGTGGATGAACAGTAGCTCGTGGAGGCTGGAGGGGGTCGACGGTGGAGATGAACAGTATCCCGTGGAGTCCCGTTTTGCGGTACGCCGCACCCCTCCCGATGAACAGGACCCCCGTTTCGACTGTAGCGCTCCAACACAAGTCCGTTTCGTCTGTTTTGCAGTACGCCACACCCCTCTAGATCAACAGGACCCCCGTTTCGACCATAGGAGGTCCGTTTCCTCCGTTTTGCGGTACGCCAGACCCCTCCCGATGAACAGGATCCCGTTTCAAACATGGCCGGTCGAACACAAGGCCGTTTCCTCCGTTGTGCGGTACGCCAGGCCACATTTCCATCGCATGTTCTGTCCGAGCCCTCCTGATGAACACGACGCATTCTGTTGCTTCCCCATGAACACGACGCATTCCGTTGCCTCCCCATGAACACGACGACGACGTTGTTTCTCCGTTCCGACCCAGCCATGTACAAGAGCCCTGGCCATATGTATGCGCGAGTAGGCGTTCAAGACCCCACCCGTATGTACACATACGTGGCTGTATTTTCTTTCTTGCACCCTGGCCGTTGGACGTACGTGTAAATGCTACGTGCGCGCCTCTACTACGACACATGCGCGCCTCTACTACGACATGTGTGCGCCTTTACATCGACCAGTATGTACGTACACGTTCGCGACCAGAATGACAACGCTACGTACGCTTCGACCAGGTGGGTCCCGACTGTCAGGCACTTCCTTGCCTGCGAAGATGTAGCTGGTGGGTCCCAGCAGTGACGGGGTGAATCGTTATTTTTTTGCCCGAACGCACTTCCTTGCGTGTGAATATGTAGCTGGTGGGTCCCAGCAGTCAGGGGGGATCGTTTTTTGCAAAATACGGTGGCCCGTCCGGTGGGTCCCGCTGTCAGGTGGAGGAATAATTATTTTGCACGTAATAAGGAGGCACTTCCTTGTTGCGGCCGTGGACCCAGTTGTCAGCCTCTCCACGTACAGTCCACGTCTGATGGAAGCCGTTCCTTGACCACGTTGACCACGCGGCGCTGAGAGCACCAGGGTGGTGGACGACAGCGAGGCCTAGGAAGGGGACGACGCGGAGCCGGGGAAGACGCGGCAGTGGATGCCCACGCGTAGAGGAGTACGAGGGTTCACTCGTTCGTTGCGGTGTCAGGCTACCGTCGCCGCAGAATAACAGGGGGTGTGGGTGAGTAGAGGGATGGCCGGGCCAGCGGTGGGAGTAGTAGGGGGCGGTGAGGCCTCCGCCGCATCACAGCCGACCACGGGAGGCAGGAGCACGAGGCACGACCGGCGCTGGTTTGGGCGGCTGGAGCAAGAAGACCAGAGGTTGAAGAAGCACTACGGTCGTTGGATGGACATCGTATGGTCACTTGAGCTAGAATCGTGCATATTGACTAAGTTGACAAAGCCCTCCGTCCCCGTCAACTTAGTAGGCCCACAAGTCAGCCTGCCACTATACTGGGTCCCAGCTAACAGGGGGAGTATTCATTTTTTTGTGCGTAATAAGGAGGCACTTCCTTGCTGCGAAGATATAGCTGGTGGGTCCGATCTGTCAGTGGCGGTAACGTTTTTTCATGAAATACAGAGGCCCTTTCGGTGGGTCCCTAATGTCAGGTGGAGGAATCATTATTTTGTGTGGGTCCCTGACGTCAGGGGAGAGCAGAGATTGAAGAAGCACGACGACCGTTGGATGGCCATCCAACAGTCACTGCTTGTGCGTCAACCTTTTTTTTTAGGAAAGCCTCAAATCTGTGGAAAATAGCATACAACCCATTTGCTAATTCTTAAGGTTTTTTTGGAGCCCATATTCTTTTTGTTAGCATTACAGCCCATATTGTGGCCACGGTTAAAAAATTATACGAAATTTTGCATATTTCGGTGCGGTCCGAACTGTTTTTAATCCCGAAATTTCAAATCACATTCAAACTGATTTTAAAAATAAATGTATATCAATATAAAATCCAAAAAATTCTCCACGCATAAAAATTAATGTAATTTAAAATATCAAAATGAAAAAAAAAGATGTTTGAAACTAATTGTCGGTTTGATGTGTTTTAAAAATGTACAGCCCATTTCTCATTACTGATGGGCCATTTTCTCGGCCAACCAATGAAAGCTCTCCTCGTCTTGAAAGATTTGCAGCCCAACAGGCCTGACAAAGCGACTTACTTGGCAAATCACAAAAAAACTGGGTTGTGGCCGTGGACCCAGCTGTCAGTCCATTTGTTTTTTAGTCCATTTGGTGGGCTGGGTGAAACAATGATGTAGCATCTATGCAGCCCATTTAAATCCCATTTGCATTTTTCTCGAAAGCCGCGGACTTGCTGGGCTGGGTGGAAATATCATGTTGGGCTAGACGGAGAAATGTTATAAAAACATAAACACATGATTGCACGTCAGTAAAATCTTTGCAAGCTTATGTACGCAATCACTAGGAGTTAACTTGCCAAGTTATATATAAACAATTGTTATTATTATTTTGTAAGAACTTTCAACTTACAAAATAAAATATCATTTTAATTTGATGACTTAATAGTACGTGGGGTATTATTATTTTTTAGGCTAGACGTGGGACAGTTGAGTTGGTTCTAGGGGAAAGTACTGGGAGAAAACTCAGTTTACATCAAAAAAGAAAGTGGGAGAAAATTCAGAGACCTGCTGGGTCCACCTGAGGAGGGGAATATGTTGGGAGGAAGGAGATTCGAAGCACGGCGGCCGAGCGAACTAGTTTTTTTACGGACAAGTGAACTAGTTTACATACATAAGCAAATTGCCACTAAAAAAAGCAATCAGGTTAATGGGTTCTTAAAAGAAATATTTCGGACAAAACAGATAATTACGACACATAGGCTAATGCATGAAACACTCACATGATAAAGGTGCTTATAAACAGATAAAGTACAACATCTAGACCTTCCTGGCACGCTTGATCATGACATTGCGGCTGTCCATGTACTCGTCGGTTACAGGAAGCAGACACGCCCTCATGTCCAAGATCTGCATGTACATGTCGTAGCATGCGTATGCGCCCTTGGCTGCATAGGTTATGTAGGCTAGATTCATAGGTACGTCCCACATGTTCAAGTCGTCTTCTTTCATGTTGGCATATCAGGGGTCGATGATGGCCTCAGCGAGGTCAACCACAGAGTCCTTCTCCTGCCCGTTGTTGATGATCTTGTATTGCTTCTAGATGTCGACAAGCTTGTTGCACCAGATGGCCGAATCGTCGCATTCTTCCTTCTCTCCAGCGTAGCAAAGGTGCAGTCGGCGCTACCGATGAAATGGGCGAATGCTCCAGAACCTGGTGCGGCCATAGGACTAAGGCGAGGCAGAGCTTCACCGAGTCCGTATCGTTGGTGTATGTACATCACAATCAACTTGGTGCAGCCATAGGACTGAACGGCGAACTCAGAGGGGAACTCCTTGCTGAAGTCCATATCCAGTAGGCTCACCCCTCGGATCGCCATTGGAGTCTCTTCGAGTGAACGAGTGTGTAGGCGGCGGCAGCAGTTCGTTTTCAGCTCTTTGGGAACTGGATTCAACAGTAAGCTGAGTGTGTACAGGCGACAACAGTTACTACCCCTCCCTCGTCCGCTGCACGCCCGGCAGAAGATGCACCCTCGGCCACATGTTGGTTCACGAGCGGGTCTATATTGGTACTGTAATAACAGGAGTTAGTGCTCACTTTACTTAAATTTAATTAGCTTTAATAGAAATTTGTACTTAAAACAAGCAATGCATTTGCTCGTTCTATCAGTGCCACAGGATCAACATGCACAACAATTAGAATTATTATTCTCAGGACGCACACGATCACCACATTTGTCACACTTTCACAAAGATAATACTACCGAGTTTGAACTGTTTGTTATGGTTGTTGTCCTCTGCATCATCATGCCGTGTTTCCCAGCTTGCAAGATTCAGAACCAACAAATAAGATCCAAATAATAAGTACAACAAAGATGCCTACACATATCATTGATTCCCGGCTTGCAAGATTCAGAACCAACAAATAAGATCCAAATAATAAGTACAACAAAGATGCCTACACATCTCACTAATTCCCATCTTGCAAGATCCAGAACCAACCCATTAGAGCCTTTTGATAAAGTGAATATCGGGATTAAATCCATCTTGGCTACCCATGTGATACAATCGAAGAACTTGGCGAATCCTCTTGACCGTCACAACATCTGTAGTTGAGTATTCCTATTTGCACAGCATGATTGCACAGCACAAACAAGGAGACAGGGGAGCATGATTTCTCTTTAATAGCGGCCTCCTTGAACTCAACCTCCAGCTCTACTTGGATGAGGTCTGCCTGGAGTTCCATGATTCAATTCATGCGCCTTTTTCTGCAGTTCACCTGAAATGAAGCAAAGATTGCATCATTCAGCTAGCAAGAAGTACTTGCTCTTGTGAGCTGGCAGGTTCTTCTTTAGTAGTTGAACTAAAATTGATGAACATCATGGTTGGCTGTCTGGCTCATGTAAGGTGCAACTACAATTTTCTTATCATTTTGTGCAGTTCCACTAAAATAAAGTGTCATTGTGGTGACAGTGACGACTCCATCTTGCAAAGGCTAATAAAATGTTGCACGAGATTACCAGCAGAACTTGACAGAGATTTTGGAAACTCCAATCACCATTTTGTGCAGTTCCACCAAAATTGAGAGATGTTTCCCAGGTGACATTTTAGTTGAACTGCACAGGACACTCGTTCCAAAAAAAGTGTTTTCTGTAGTTCACCAAAAGGTCACAATAGCAACAAGGTGAAATGGATATCCCTATATGCACAAAAAGATAGAAAGTAAACAGTTGCTGGTCAATAAGAATATATGAAACATATACAAAATGAAAAGAAGCATCTTAATTATGTTCATGGCAATCACGCAAGGACAATAGAAATTTTAAAACGTTAGTGATGCTTCATGTTACAAGAAGCATTACGATCAACAATGAGATTCCTCAAATATGGGATTACTTTAATGGTGGCATTGCTTGTTTACCAGACACAGTAAATCAACATCAGCTAAAGAGTTGGTTTAAGGGCATGGGACCGTGGGGACACCAGGACACTCAGCAGCATAAAGGAGCAACTTACTTATCATACTGGGGAAAACAGCAGGAGTGCCATTGTACTATGTGAGGGTAGCATATCTAATCCTGGAGACCTTTTACTATGTGAGGGTAGCAAATCTAATCCTGGAGACCTTTTACTATGTGAGGGCAGAAAATCTAATCCTAAGACCCTTTACTATGTGAGGGCAGCAAATCTAATCCTGGAGACCTTTTACTATGTGATAGCAGCAAATCTAATCCTGGACATACTCTGTTGACTTGTCCAACAGCCGCCACTTTCTATCCTTTTTTTCAACCAATAATAGATCTATTCCTTATCCAGTATGTACAGCGTCTTCCCATTATTTCCCTTTTCAACCAAGAGACCGGTTGGGTATCCCGTCTTTACTACTTTCACCATATTATTTCCTCTTTGAATCAAGTCCTAGATCCATGCTACAACTTTCCCCCTTTCTTCGTTGTTTGAACAAAGCCCTAGATTCGAATGCATTAAGTAGCTTTACCTCTAATAATACTAAAAATTTAGGTGGCTTTGGAAGAGCTGATGGGAGTAGAAAAAGATGCACATGCAGACACGTGGGGAGTTGGGGCAGTAGAGCAAGGTCGCTTTCGAAGAACTTATACCTGAGGGTCGCCAAGATGTCGGCGGCGGCAGGTCGGATCTGCGAACAATACAGCAGGGAGGAAGAAGGGTCGGAGGACCTCCTGAGCCGGCCATGTGTCGGAGAGAACGACACGGGCAGAGGATCGGGCCCCTCCGGCAGCTGTGGGTTTCCTCCCTGGGCGGCGATGACCGCATGAACAATGCACCTTTTAGTGCTCTACGCACACCAGCCGAAGGGATCCGACCGGATCTGTGACCAGCGGTGAGCAGAGAGAAAATGTCGCTACCACTATATTGTTTATATCTGGAGAGGATGAGAGAATGAAGAGAGCAACCCTAGTAAAGCAAGCGCTCAGTCCCCTGCGTCCATATATAGTGGAGTGATTATCTTTTTTCTCTCCACAACAAGCGTTTCAATTTGTGTATGTGGCATTAAAGAATAGAAACTCTCTATTTAAGGTGACTACTGTACGACTCCTACTTACTACTAGTAGTACTACAGTATTGTTCACTTGTGCTCCCCGCCCCTCCATTCATTGAACAACCCCACGGGTGAATAAACATACAGTAAGTATTGTATTTATATAGAACGAACAAGCTCGAACTGTTTTCGCGTAGTTAAAAGTTGAGGGCGGGGCTTTTCCTGGGCAGTACGCGCGGCAGTTTTCGGGTAGGGCCAGAAGACTATTTTATATTTTTTTTAAACTTCGAGACGACCACATAGCATGGAGCTGACCCCAACGATTTTAAGCTTAAAGGCACGGTACACGCTATCCTAGACTACTATACACATGAAAATGCCACACGAGTGTCTGGGCTACGCTTGGCTCTTTGCCTCTTCAGGAAGTTGAACAATGATGGAATACTACTGCACTGGAGGAGTACTACAGTACGCTTCTGGCCATCTGACACCGATTGAACTGCTTCATGTCCACCATGTGCGGGAGGGAGAGCGTGTAGCGAAAGCTTCTCCTAGTCTTGCCAGCCACCACGCTCATGGGCGAGGGAGGGACGCTCCTGCCTTTGCGTGTATGACAGGTGGGCCCTACAGGTGTGTGGCCAACCTGTCATACAGTCAAAGGCATGTGCAGTTAAGTCCATGAGGGAGAGGATAATCAAACTTCTTGTTGATGTACGAGTTGACGCGACACATCAAAGCACTGCACTCGATATATTTCAATATTTTGCGTGTGTGACTCCCAGATGCAGAGGCCGGGGGTCATCATCCTCCTTTTCGAGAAAAAAATAGACGCGTGTGTGAGAGGACGAGTGCGTGCATGCACCTCTTCTCTTCCTGTATAACATACTACTAAACTTAGAGTACAAGTTTTTGTGGGTGCCACGATGGTGCATGCGAGAAGTCCCGAGAGATAGGTTTAATGCATGCATGCATGCATAAAGTACATGCATTGGTCAATTTTCTCTTAATACTTGCATGCAATGATTTAATGCACCTTGGAATCTGAACATGTGTTGGGGACAACTAAATTGAGCCTTATAAAATGGAAAAACTAAAATTTTGAGATAAGCCCTATAAAACCGGAAAGGAGGGAGTAGAAAAAGAAGTACTCCATCCGGGAATAGTGCCGCACTTCAAAACTAGAACCGTCAATAAATTTTGAACTTGCGTCTCGTCACATTCCAAATTACTCCACGCTATAGTGAATTGCAAACCTGTTCACACCGATCACAACCTAAACGGTTTCCCACTTAGGAGCGTATTAGTACTCGGTTATGAATACTAGTATGCCAAGATGACTGCACATTCCTCCTCAACTCCTCATACACAAAAATAAACAAGTCATTCAGCATCCTTCCCTTGCGTCTGCCATGGCCAGCTTGAGTTCTGGGTCGAGAGATTGCCACCAGGGAGAGGCGAGCATGGAAGTGGAAGCACGAGAGATGTCCCGCCTCGCTGCGAGAGCAGCCGACATGTCCCGCCGCGCGGAAGTAGCAGCACAGAGGTCCCGTCATGCTGTTGAAGCAGCATGGAGGTCCCACCGCGCCATCAATGCAGCAGACTGGTCCGGCCGCGCCGCGGAAGTAGCAGAGATGTCCCGCCGTGCCACGAATGCAGTAGAGATGTCCCGCCGCGCCACGGCGGCCTAGGAAAATTTCTCGCGGGCACGCGACGACTGTTACAGGCGCATGCATGCGATCGTCCATAGTCAGACGGATCAGATCTCCCGCTCGGCGAGGTTGCAGGACGACATGATAGCCTCATTTGAACAGGCTACCGGCGTCATCCGGCAACTAAGGGAGGGCAATGAGAGGCTCCGGGCCGAGCGTGACCTGCTGAAGAAAATTATGGACGAGAATGACATGCTCCGTAACGAGCGCCAAAGGCTAGTGGAGGAATCCGTGGATGTTCTCAAGCAGCGTCTTGAGGACACGAAAGAGCTTATTGCCGCTCACTGCGGAGACTAGTTTCCTAGTTTCTTTTGATGTAATAATTGGTTTAGGATGTGGATTGTGTCGTCGGTTGTGAAATGTTGGGTTCTAGCGCGGATGTTTGGCCTTTGTTGGCCTCTTGGGATGTTGCAATTTCAATCTGGTAGCTTTTAGTCCTTCGTGTTAGGCTGGAGTTGTGCTGAACTTCTTGTGAATTGTGGTGGTTTTCAGTAATGAAAATCGGAAGGGGCAAGCTCTTCTTTGATAAAAAAATTTAATCGTCCTTATATATTCATCAGTCTTGCTATAAGTTGCAGTAGATGCTATATAGGTCCGTCGGATCTTACATCAAGATCCGTGCTTTCAGATTTTCGTTTTTCTCTCTTAAATCTCAGTCGAGTGAGACATAGCCACGCCATTAAACAGAGGCTCGGGCGCCATTAATGGAGACCTTGGGAGAGAGGTGGACGGAAGATGGAGGTCAAAGGGCTCTCCTCCCGATAAGCACGTGCAGGGGTCTGAACGCACGCCTCCCGTACTCAAATAGCTACCCTGCACGGCGCCTCCTAGCTAATAAAAAATGGGGACGCGTGGCGGCACGTAAATGGTACTAGTAAGTAGAACACCCACGGTTTCAATAATACTTGTGTTTCCGATTGTAATGTGACAGCACTTGTTCCAAAATGACTTTGTTGATTGTTAATGTGTGCGCCTTCGCAAATCAGACTGCAAATTTACCACAGCATGTTGGTGCCATGTCATGGCACCAAGCCAAGTTTCATTATTTTCATGCGTGTTTTGGATTTAGAGGAATTAAAAAACTTAGTTTCTCAATGTTTCCAACCCAGCCACGACGCCCAGAATTTTGAATTTCATTCCCATTTCTTGCATGGAACCTAGAAATTTACGAAGAACGTGTTTGTTCGAGAGGCACCGAGGAAGACTACTATATATCAATGGTGCATGTAGGCGGGAATTAAACTAATGGATGGTCTTATTGGTTTCAGGGATATAGGGGAAGAGTGAGAGGCGGGTGGGGGTAGCTAGAAGGAGATTGGTAAGTGTGAGTGTGTGTTTTACCCATCCAGGCGGAAGTTATGTGCACAAAAGAGGAGAATGATTCCATGTGGCGTTAGGATTGAGGGTAATTAACTACGTATGGAGACATAGAGACCTTGAACGTGCATGTGTGAGAGGTATACATGTATACGTGGGATGTGTGTGTGTGCGCGCGCGCATGATCGAGATAAAAGAAAGAAGACATAAGTCATAAGATCAATGACATGGGAGAGACGGATCGGTATGACAATATGCATGCATGTGAGAATGCATGGAAGAAGTCCCGACAATTGAGCATGTGTTTTTGACTTTAAGAGATAGTGGCGTGGGCTGGAGCATGCATCTATGGCGAGCAGAGGGAGTGAGGCGCAACGATTGTGCAAAAGTGATCAAACTATAAATGCATATGTATGGAGAGACATATATAGTGTGGGTGATAGGAAGCAAGACTCCGTGCCAGAAAGAAATGTTGACGGAGAAACTACAGATAGATACAGAGATGGAGATGCTAGCTAGAGGGATATCCGCTAGTTTGGGTGTTGGAGATGACCGTCGGGTGGTTCAAAGGGTGAAGTTATATATGTGTGTGAGAGGGCACTTGACTGCATGTAGAGAGAAACATATGTAGTGTGCGTGATAGGAATCAAGAGTGAGGGCGAGAAAGAAGGTTGATGGAGAAATAGATAAATAGAAAGATAAAGATTCTAGCTAGTGTGCGTTAGAGACAGGAGTCGAGTGGATCAAAAGGCTGGGTTATGTGTGTGAGTGTGAGAGAGATAGAGAGAGGGTGCGTGTGAGTCACATACAAACAGATATCAGAGAGAAATGAGATCCAGAGAGATGGAGTTTTGTGTCTGTGAGAGAGAAAGATATTTCACAACGAGAGTGATAGCTAGAGAGACCTACGAGGGAATGCAAGATATCTCTAGGGAGAGAGGGTGTGTGTGAGCGACATACAAGAGAACAATGGAGAAATATGAGACCCTGGGAGACAGAGTTTGTGTTTGTGTGTGAGAAAGAGATATTGAAGAGGAAGAGTCGTAGGTTCTCATATCTAAGGAGCGAAAGACATCTCTGTATGAGGGGTGTGAGAGTGGCACACATGGGAATAGTAGAGAGAAATGAGACCCCGGGAGACAAAGTTTTGTGTTTGTGTGAGAGAAAGAGATTCCAAATGGAGAATCATAGTTAGAGACACATAGCAGGGAGCGAGATATACTTAGAGAGAGATAGAGTGATGAAGGTCGAGGGTGAGAGTACCGTCAGTGTGTTACGAAGATAAAAGATCATTGTCGACATACAGGTAGCATGAGAGATACGTGAGAGACGATGAACGCGTATAGGTCCAGAGAGATAGTCCTATATAAGCATGAGTGATAGCTATATGAGACAAATATCTGGATTAAAGGGGATTCAAATATTTAAACTGGAGATCATGACATCGATAATATCATAACGCAAATTGGTGTATCAAACATGCATATTCATTTGAATTTGGGCACACGTGTAATGTTATATAGTTTATCAGTATTGGTGATCCATAGATTCTTCAATTACAAACAATGCATGGTTTGTATGCAATTAATGTCTAAACGGGATTACACTATATGTTGTGTGTGTGAAACACATTATACATGTTTGAGAAGTAAAAAAACCCGCATGAAACACACATTAATTGGAGACAGTTAGCGAGGAATGCATACATTGGATTTCAACATAAAGTGGTTTCAAATATTTGAAAATCCAAATTGATGGATACAACCTTATGAATCTGAGATCATGCCATTTGTAAACCATATTTATGTATAAATGGTGTTGGTGCTTTTGAAAGTATATATAAAAAATGATGTATATAGAATGTAATTCCAATTGAAAATGGATCCCGCCCGGAAAAAAATAGAATACAAATGGGATTCCAATTGAGTTGGCACGGTAAACGTGCACTCTGCAAAATTTGAACGAAGAGGGGAAAGTCGCAGTAACCTCCTGAAACCAAAATCTGCGAGATGGAAATCACTAATGCCTATCCCTACCACGCAAAGCCTATGAGCTGGATTTCTATAGGTTTCGATAGGGGTAGTGTAGGATCTAGAAGTAGATGTGTCTAGAAGGGGGGGGGTGATTAGACACTTAGTGCTAAAGTTGCAATTTTTAAGCTTTTTCGGTTTAAGTGGAGTTTAGGCACAATTTCAACACACACAATACATATCAAGCAAGCATGCAAAGAGTATATGAGCAGCGGAATGTAAAGCATGCAACTTGCAAGAATGTAAAGGGAAGGGTTTGGAGAGATCAAACGCAATTGGAGACACGGATGTTTTTCCGGTGGTTCGGATAGGTGGTGCTATCCTACATCCACGTTGATGGAGACTTGAACCCACGAACGGTAACGGTTGCGCGAGTCCACACAGGGCTCCACCCAAGGGCAACGGTTGCGCGAGTCCACACAGGGCTCCACCCACGAAGGGTCCACGAAGAAGCAACCACCCGCAAGGGTCCACGAAGAAGCAACCTTGTCTATCCCACCATGGCCATCGCCCACATAGGACTTGCCTCACTAGCGGTAGATCTTCACGAAGTAGGCGATCTCCTTGCCCTTAAAAACTCCTTGGTTCAACTCCACAATCTTGTCGGAGGCTCCCAAGTGACACCTAGCCAATCTAGGAGACACCACTCTCCAAGAAGTAACAAATGGTGTGTAGGTAATGAACTCCTTGCTCTTGTGCTTCAAATGATAGTCTCCCCAACACTCAACTCTCTCTCATAGGATTTGGATTTGGTGGAAAGAGGGTTTTAGTGGAAAGCAACATGGGAAGGCTAGAGATCAAGATTCATATGGTAGGAATGGAATGTCTTGATCTCAACACATGAGTAGGTGGTTCTCTCTCGGAACATATGAGTTGGAATGGTGTGTGTGTTCTGATGGCTCTCTCATCGAATGAGAAGGAGGTGGAGGGGTATATATAGTCTCCACACAAAATCCAATCGTTACACAGTTTTCCAATCTCGGTGGGACCGAATCAATAAACTCGGTCGGACCGAAAATGTAAACCTAATGACCGTTAGAGATTTCGGTGGGACCGACTGGATCAACTCGGTGGGACTGATGTGCTAGGGTTAGGGTAAATCCAAAACTCGGTTTGACCGATTACTCAAACTCGGTGGGACCAATTTGGGTAATAAGTGAAATTGAGATTTGGTCAAGCAAACTCGGTGGGACCGAGAATATTGAAATGGGTAACAGAGAGTTTGCAAGCCCATCTCGGTGAGACCGAGATCCCATCGGTGAGACCGAACTGATTAGGGTTTGGCAGTGGCTTATGACAGGTGAAACTCAGTGGCGCCGGATAGGAAGAATCGGTAGGACCGAGTTTGGCTTAGGGTTTAGGTCATATGTGGATATGGGAAAGTAGTTGAGGATTTTGGAGCATATCATTAAGCACATGAAGCAAGAGGCTCATTAAGCAACACCTCATCCCTCCTTGATAGTATTGGCTTTTCCTATGGACTCAATGTGATCTTGGATCACTAAAATGTAAAAGTGAAGAGTCTTGAGCTTGAAGCTTTAGCCAATCCCTTGTCCTTAGCATCTTGAAGGAGTTCCCACAACCTTTAGTCCATGCCACTCCATTATTGAACTTATCTGAAACATGCTAGATAGAAGTGTTAGTCCAACAGGAGATATGTTGTCATCAATTATCAAAACCACCTAGGGAGCACTTGTGCTTTCAATCTCCCCCTTTTTGGTAATTGATGGCAACATACATCAAAGCTTTAGATAAAGATATAAAGAACAGCAAGTAAAGCTTTGGAAGAACATGTAGCAAGCATAGGCTCCCCCTACATGTATGCACTCATGTAAATATGAAATATAGAGGCATGTGAGAGCATAAACATGACAGAGTAGGAAATGTGTTACATGTATCTTGGCCATATG
The DNA here is from genome assembly GCF_003073215.2 of Triticum urartu. NCBI lineage: Eukaryota > Viridiplantae > Streptophyta > Magnoliopsida > Poales > Poaceae > Triticum > Triticum urartu. The sequence continues at coordinate 98,145,821 of NC_053025.1, forward strand.
CATCAGAGCAAAAGATTATCAAGGAAAATACCTTCATGCTCATGAGTCCTTCTTGCAAACAGTATGTACATAAGCAAGAACTCCTCATACTCATGATTTTGATGCATATACTTACCTTGTGGTCTCGAGTTGGCTTAGGATGGAATGAACCTGCACAAACAAGGTTAGATAAAACAGGTACGTCCACTAGCCAGAGAAAACAAAAGAAACCACAAGAATACCAAGACTAGGATGACATGTAGAGAGTGAGTACAAGGTACCACATTGGATTCAACATGTCCCCAAGAATAAAGATATGCAATGAATTTGGCTGATTTCTTTTCCCTTAGGTGTCTTGCTCCCCCTGAATCTTACATGGGTTAATGGGAGAAGATAGGAAATAGAGAATCAGAGCTGAAGGTTATGAATAGAACTAAATTCAAATGAGTTCATATGAACATGTGTCTTTCCCCCAAAAAAAAGACATGTGGCATCTCTCCTCTTGAACATCAAGCATCTGGGATCCTTGAGTATTCTCTCCCCCCATGGAGATTTCTTTCTCCCCCTTAATATATGGGATCCTTGAGTATTCTCTCCCCCCTTAGTACTTTCTCCTTTGTAGGTGATAAGCTTTTGATGTGATCTCTCTCTCCCTGATGATAAGCTTTGATGTGATCTCTCTAAGCTTTGATGTGATCTCTCTCTCCCCCTTTGACATCAATTTCCAAGAAGGTTTTTACTGGAATCCGTCGAATAGGTTTGGTCCTTGAGATTCAGTACAAAGCAGGGAATAAAACTGTGATGCTTGTAGAGGACAAGATTCGTTGAGTGGAGCTGGATCAGAAGAAATATAGAATATGTGGCAAACTGTTTTTCCTGTTGTGAAATCGGTGGCACCGAGTGGCATGTTTCGGTAGTACCGAAGGGATTCGGTTGGACCGAAAATGGCAATTCGGTGAAACCGAGTTCATCACAGAGAAAAACACTTGTCACCTCAGCTCACTAGTCAAGTAAGATCTCACAAAGATTTGCAATGAATTAGCTGAAAAATTTGCAAGGAATTTGATGCAGAAATATGCAGAACAAAAATCAAAAAAGAAAAGAGTGAAAGTTTCTAGATGAAGTTTTTTTTTGATTGAAAAGGTAAGAAAAAAATATGCAAGGGACAAATGCAATGACTCAGAAAAGAACACAAGAGAACTTCATCTAGAGTTGGGCGGTGACATAGTCACCTATGTTAGAGTATATTGACTTAGGAGTCAAGTGAGGACACTTGATCGTAGGTCATACTCATCGTTTAAGCTCAAAATGGGGTTACCATTTTTCGTTTAAGCATCTTGATGTATTCACATCTTGTTGAGTTGCTTTGACTCATGGCTTGGAGTAAAGCTTCTCTAAGATGGAATAACATACCTTGGGTGGTGATGTGGTTCTTGCTCATGTGGTTGAACTTGTGTGGGTGCTCAAGGTTGATGTAGCTCATCGAGAGTTGGGAGCACCATTTGGAGTTTGAGTTCATCTACCTACATGGGTTAGTTCTTGCAAGGAAAAGCACTTGTGTATCCAAAAATGACAATCATGAAGCTTAATATAGAATTTGTCAAAGGATATGTTTGAATGGTTTTGTGCTTCCTTGTCTTCAACCATCATTGTGTAGAGTCTTGGTGATGTAGAGATCGCTCAAGATGTGAGTGAGTCGCAATCTCATGGAATTAGATTCAACCAAGCACCTACATGGGTTAGACAACATGCAAGGTGCAAATATATACAAGACATAAGATAGTTATCATAAGAAATATATCATGGATTAGTCATAAGCTCATGTCTTGCATGTATCCAATGGAGTTTCTACTCCAAGTTCGAAGCATCAATGATGTTCAATTCTCCTCTCAACCTGCAAAACACTTTCTCATCAAGTGGTTTAGTAAATATATCCGCTAATTGCTTATCGGTGCAAACATGCTTAAGATTGATGTCACCCTTAGCAACATGATCTCGAATGAAATGATGACGAACTTCAATATGCTTAGTTCGAGAATGTTGTACAGGATTATGACCAATTTTTATAGCACTTTCATTGTCACAAAGTAGTGGAACATGTTTCACATAAATCCCATAATCTTTAAGAGTTTGGGTCATCCAAAGTAATTGAGCACAACATGAACCAGCGGCAATGTATTCCGCTTCGGCGGTGGATAAGGATACCGAGTTTTGTTTCTTGGAAGACCAAGACACAAGAGATCTACCAAGAAATTGACAAGTACCCGAAGTGGACTTTCTATCAACCTTGTCTCCGGCATAATCCGAGTCGGAATAGCCAACAAGATCGAAAGAAGACCTCTTAGGATACCAAATGCCAAAATTTGGTGTATGGATTAAGTATCTCACTATCCTTTTCACAGCCTTAAGATGACAATCTTTAGGAGCAGCTTGATATCGTGCACACATGCACACACTTAGCATAATATCGGGACGTGAAGCACATAGGTATAACAATGAACCAATCATAGAGCGATAAACCTTTTGATCAACCGGTTCACCATCTTTGGTCAAATCATTATGTCCACTAGTAGGCATGGGTGTAGACATACCTTTGCATTCTTGCATATTGAACTTCTTGAATAAGTCCTTGGTGTACTTTGTTTGAGAGACAAATGTACCTTCCTTAGTTTGCTTGATTTGCAACCCGAGAAAGAATTTGAGTTCACTCATCATAGACATCTCAAACTTCTCTGACATTAGCTTTCCAAACTTTTCACTAAAGAGAGGGTTAGTTGAACCAAATATGATATCATCAACATAAATTTGGCATACAAATAGTTCTCCATTAACCCTTTTAGTAAAAAGAGTAGAATCAATTTTACCAATTTCAAAACCACTTGTAGTAAGGAACTTGGTCAAGCATTTATACCATGCTCTAGGAGCTTGTTTAAGACCATAAAGAGCTTTGTGAAGTTTGTAAACATGATTTGGTTTCTTAGGATTGACAAAGCCGGGAGGTTGTTTGACATAAACTTCCTCCTCTATTTCACCATTTAGAAAAGCACTTTTAATGTCCATTTGGTACAAGGTGATATTATGGTGATTAGCATAGGCAAGTAAGATGCGAATGGACTCAAGTCTAGCAACGGGAGCATGCGTCTCACCATAGTCCATACCTTCGACTTGTGTGTACCCTTGGGCGACGAGACATGCTTTGTTGCGAACCACTTGTCCATCTTCATCTTGCTTGTTGCGAAACACCCATTTGGTACCAATGATGTTGTGGTTGTTGTCGGGCTTCTCGACCAATGTCCAAACTTGGTTTCTCTCAAGATTATGTAGCTCTTCATGCATAGCGTTTATCCAATCCGGATCTTCCAATGCTTCTTCAACCTTCATAGGTTCAATGCTAGAGATGAATGAATAGTTTTCACAAAAGTTAGCTAAACGAGTTTTTGAGCGAGTGATTCTCCCGGTTTGTATATCATTGAGGATTTGCTCGACTGGACGATCTTTGGCAATTCTTGCTCGAACTCGTGAGAGCTTTTGCTTGGGTCTTCGTTGAACATCTTCTTCATCTTGTTCTTCTTCTTGGCCTTCTTCATTGTTGACGTCGTCGTTCTCTTGTCGTGGTGGAGAAGGAGGTTGTTGATGTTCATCTTGACGTACTTCCTCGTTTTCTTCATCTTGGTGTGTCCCACTTGTGGATGCTTCCGTGTCGATTCTTGGTTCACCTTGTCGTGAAGTAGAAGCTTCCACTTGGACGGATGAAGTACTCTCCTTCACCTCCGTTGGACGAATTTTGACAATGGACAGGTCTTGAATTGCTTCTGAAGAGTCTTTGTCTCCTACATCAATTGGCAATTGCTCTACTTGCGAGCCATTAGATTCATCAAACTTCACATCTACCGTCTCTTCAACCTTTCGGGTGAAATTGTTGTAGACACGGTAAGTGTGAGAGTTTGAGCCATAACCAAGTAGAAAACCTTCATGAGATTTAGGAGCAAACTTTGAACGACGATGCTTATCAAGAATGTAGCACTTTGAGCCGAATACTCGAAAGTATCCAACTTGGGGTTTGTTACCGGTGAGAAGCCCGTATGCCGTCTTACCGAGTAGCTTGTGAAGGTATAAGCGGTTTGTTGCATGACAAGCTGTCTCAACCGCTTCTGCCCAAAAGTGCTTTGGCGTCTTGTATTCATCAAGCATCGTTCTTGCCATTTCAATGAGCGTCCGGTTCTTCCTCTCAACAACTCCATTTTGTTGAGGTGTGTACGTAGCCGAGAACTCGTGTGAAATCCCTTCTTCGTCAAGAAAGGTGTCCACATTTGCGTTCTTGAACTCCGTTCCATTGTCACTCCGAACCTTCTTGATCTTCACATCAAACTGATTTTGGGCCTTCCTAGCGAAGTTTCTGAAGATCTTCTGGACCTGCGATTTGTCATTAAGAAAGAACACCCACGTAAATCTTGAAAAATCATCAACTATAACTAGACCAAAGGAATTTCCACCGAGACTCTTGTAGGCGTTGGGACAAAAAAGATCCATGTGAAGCAGCTCGAGTGGCCTCCTTGTGGTCATGATGTTCTTCACGGGATGTCTTCCTCCAACCTGTTTACCTGCTTGACAAGCACTGCAAAGTCTATCCTTATCAAATATGACATCGTTGACTCCAAGGATATGATTTCCATTAATAAGCTTGTCAAGGTTTCTCATGCCAACGTGATCTAGTCGTCTATGCCACAGCCAACCTTTTGAGGATTTAGCAACAAAGCAAGTTTTAGGTTGTGCCTTTTTAGAGAAATCGACAATGTAAAGATCACCTCTACGCATACCCGTAAAGACCATTTTATGATTGTCTCGACGAAATACTTGGCAATCTACCTCAGTAAATAGGACATTCAAACCGAAATCAGCAAGTCTAGATACTGAAAGTAAGTTGTAGCCAAGAGATTCAACGAGCATGACATTTTGAATGGAACTATCATGTGAGATGGCCACCTTACCAAGGCCAACCACTTTACCCTTTGAATTATCACCAAAGGTGACATATTTTCGAGGGCCGTCATTTTCAGCAAGCTCACGAAACATCTCTTCATCTCCGGTCATATGATCAGTACATCCACTATCAAGAACCCATTCCTTTCCTCCTGATTCATATCCCCGAAGATTTGCCATAAGACCAAAAGGTCTCATTGCTTCATCAAGATCGAAGTCACTGTCATCATCATCATAATATTCATGTTCATCATGATCTTGTGATTCATCATTTCCTAGAGAGGGTAATTCATTAGATAAACGACCATCAAAGTGGTTACTTTTATGAATTCTTATAGCTTTGAATATGATATCATTAATGATTCCAACATCTCCTTTAGCATGCTTAAGATTGGCAAGTTCAAAAAGACATTTACCAAAACTAGGATCACTAGAGTTCATCTTACTCAAGGCAATAGATTTATGGAGAATTTCATCCAAAGTTTTCAAGGAATAATCGGGAAATCGTTCCTCAAGAAATTTCCATATGGTATAGGCACAATTGTGAGTAGGCAAACTAGCAATCAAATTTTTGGGCAATCCTCTAACGGTGAGCTCAATAGTTCTAAGATTGTGAATCGTGTCAATATCTTCATCTAGGGTAGGATGCAAAGGATCAATATGAGGTGCACAAGGGCTAGCAATATACTTGTTCAAATGATATTGATTGAAGATTACAAGCATCTCATTTTTCCACTCATGAAAATACTTTCCATCAAGAATAGGCACTCTATGTCTAAGACTCCCTAGAGTAGACACATCCATCTTCCTCCAATGGTGATTAAACCAAGGCAATGGAGACCAATGCTCTGATACCACTTGTAGGATCTAGAAGTAGATATGTGTCTAGAGGGGGGGTGATTAGACACTTAGTGCTAAAGTTGCAATTTTTAAGCTTTTTCGGTTTAAGTGGAGTTTAGGCACAATTTCAACACACAATACATATCAAGCAAGCATGCAAAGAGTATATAGGCAGCGGAAAGTAAAGCATGCAACTTGCAAGAATGTAAAGGGAAGGGTTTGGAGAATTCAAACGCAATTGGAGACACGGATGTTTTTCCCGTGGTTCGGATAGGTGGTGCTATCCTACATCCACGTTGATGGAGACTTTCAACCCACGAAGGGTAACGGTTGCGCGAGTCCACACAGGGCTCCACCCAAGGGTAATGGTTGCGCGAGTCCACACAGGGCTCCACCCATGAAGGGTCCACGAAGAAGCAACCACCCACAAAGGGTCCACGAAGAAGCAACCTTGTCTATCCCACCATGGCCATCGCCCACACAGGACTTGCCTCACTAGCGATAGATCTTCACGAAGTAGGCGATCTCCTTGCCCTTACAAACTCCTTGGTTCAACTCCACAATCTTGTCGGAGGCTCCCAAGTGACACCTAGCCAATCTAGGAGACACCACTCTCCAAGAAGTAACAAATGGTGTGTAGGTAATGAACTCCTTGCTCTTGTGCTTCAAATTATAGTCTCCCCAACACTCAACTCTCTCTCATAGGATTTGGATTTGGTGGAAAGAAGGTTTGAGTGGAAAGCAACTTGGGAAGGCTAGAGATCAAGATTCATATGGTAGGAATGGAATATCTTGGTCTCAACACATGAGTAGGTGGTTCTCTCTCAGAACATATGAGTTGGAATGGTGTGTGTGTTCTGATGGCTCTCTCCACGAATGAAGAGGAGGTGGAGGGGTATATATAGCCTCCACACAAAATCCAACCGTTACACAGTTTTCCAATCTCGGTGGGACCGAATCAATAGGCTCGGTCGGACTGAAAATGTAAACCTAGTGACCGTTAGTGATTTTCGGTGGGACTGACATGCAACTCGGTAGGACCGATATGGTTAGGGTTTGGGCATAACGTAATCTCGGTGAGACCGATTACACAAACTCGGTGAGACCGAATTTGGTAATTAGCTAACCAGAGAGTTGGTCAGGCAAACTCGGTGGGACCGATTTGCTCTTTCGGTGAGACCGAGTGGAACTCGGTGAGACCGAAAAGTTACAAAGGGGAAACACTGAGTTTACATTGCAATCTCGGTGGGACCGATTCGCTCTTTCGGTGAGACCGAAAAGTTACGAAAGGGAAACAGAGAGTTTGCAACCCCATCTCGGTGAGACCGAGATCCTTATCGGTAGGACCGAATTGCTAGGGTTTGGCAGTGGCTAATGACAAGTGAAACTCGGTGGCACCGGATAGGAAGAATCGGTAGGACCGAGTTTGTCTTAGGGTTTAGGTCAAATGTGGCTATGGGAAAGTAGTTGAGGGTTTTGGAGCATATCATTAAGCACATGAAGCAAGAGGCTCATTAAGCAACACCTCATCCCTCCTTGATAGTATTGGCTTTTCCTAAAGACTCAATGTGATCTTGGATCACTAAAATATAAAATGAAGAGTCTTGAGCTTGAAGCTTTAGCCAATCCTTTGTCCTTAGCATCTTGAAGGAGTTCCCACAACCTTTAGTCCATGCCACTCCATTGTTGAACTTATCTGAAGCATGCTTGATAGAAATATTAGTCCAACAAGAGATATGTTGTCATCAATTGCCAAAACCACCTAGGGAGCACTTGTGCTTTCACTTGATCGCAGCCATCTTTAATAAACAATGCATAGCTTTTGTCTATTTTTGCATTACCTTTTTATAAATATATGTTCCTTAACGACATGTTGCACCCGCACAATTTGGTATGGCCAAAATACGCCAGGGGCTTTAGTACCCCTCAATATGGTGTGAAAAGTCCGAACACTTTCACAAGTGCGGCACCCTGAACTTATAGCATTATATGCATCGGCTCCGAATCATGTCTTGGGTCAATAGTTGGGTTTGCCCGGCTCCTATGTTTTGGTGCCTTACGTTCCGCTATATCGGCTAAGGTAGCACTAGGAGAACCACTGCGATTGTGCCCCAATTGAGCTGGGCCGAGCACCTCAGTGGAGAAAGCTAAAACTGACTGTCATGATGAGGCGAGAGTTTTTCGAGAGGTTTTTTCGAGTCCCTAACGACTTATGCCGCTTCGGGCGAGGAGTCGGCTTTGTCCGGCCAAGGCGTGGATAGCGCCCCAAACTCGGTCTTCCGAATACTAGGGGCTTCGCCAAAATTTAAAAATATAGAATTCTATGGCTAAGTGAGAGTGTTCACGCGTTATAGTCTGATTGCCTTGTTCGTTGGGCTGATCGCCTCCCTCGAAGGACCCAAACATGGGAAAAAGAGCGCTCAGGTTTATCCCCGAACACCCCAGCACTAGCGGCATGGGGGAAGAAGCCGACGACTTGCCATATCTCAGAATTGATAAACAGCCGCACAGAAGGTAATATTTTAAATTCAAACAGCATTGCTAAGCGCATATGAACAAGTTTTCAGCGCACAGGACAAAAACGAGCGAGTTTTACTCAAAAATTACATCCCTAGAACATTCATCCGCCACAAGGCGGGCACCCTTCAGAACATCCTTATAGTAATTTTCGGGCTTGCGATGATCTTTCCCCGGCGGTGGCCCATCCTTCACAAGCTTCTCAGCATCCAGCTTGCCCCAGTGCACCTTAGCACGGGCAAGGGCCCTACGGGCACCTTCAATGTAGACGGAGCGCTTGATGACTTCGAGCCTTGGACAGGCCTCCACCAGCTGCCGCACCAGCCCGAAATAGCTCCTAGGCAGAGCCTCTCCAGGCCACAGCCGAACTAGGAGGCCCTTCATGGCCTGTTCGGCTGCCTTGTGGAGCTCGACCAGTTGCTTCAGCTGGTCGCTCAGAGGCACGGGGTGTCCGGCCTCAGCATACTGAGACCAGAACACCTTCTCTGTCGAGCTGCCCTCCTCAGCTCGATAGAATGCGGCGGCATCGGACACACTCCGGGGAAGATCTGCGAACGCTCCTGGAGAGCTCCGGATTCGGGTAAGTAACAAGTAACTCACGTTTATATGTTTGCTTTGCATAGAGAATGCCTTACCCGCCGCTATCTTCTTCACCTCATCCAACTCCTGGAGGGTCTTCTGGGATTCGGCCTTGGCAGACTTGGCACTTTCAATAGCCGCCGCGAGCTCGGCCGCTCGCGGCTTCGAGTCAAGCTCCAAACTTTCATGCTTCTTCATGAGAACCTAGAGCTCTTGCTGGACCTTGCCAACCTCGGCCTCATACTTCTCCCACTCGGTGCGCTCCGCGGCCGCACTCTTCTCGGCCTCGAGCAGCGCTTGCTTCAGGGTCACCACCTCAGGCGTGGCCCCTACAATAGCCATGTTAATCCTGTCATTTTTCGCAATTGCACCTTTTTTATACATATTCAAACAAGGTATTTCTTACCTTCCTTCTCCTCGAGCCGCTTCTTGGCACGCCCGAGCTCTTGGGGATGTGGGTTGCGTATATCATGTTCACCGTTCGCACTTGTGGGGGAAAACCCTTCTGTCCACTGTTGTTCGGCGGCTGGGGCTCTTCATCGTCATCGCTATGCAGCCCCTTTTCTTTCTTTTCGGCATCTAACTTGCCTGCCTGCTTGAACACCCAACAATCCCTGTTGGTGTGATTGGCCGGATTTTTGGGGGTGCCATGTATCTGGCACAAGCGGTCGAGTATTCGGTCCAAACTGGACGGGCCCCTAGGATTTCTTTTGAATGGCTTTTTCCGCTGACCGAATTTATAGCCTCTGAATCCGGCATTAACTGCCGTATCCTCAGCATTGTCATCGTTAATGTGGTGCCTCTGCTTGTTGCGACGCGACCTGCCACTACTATCCCTGGTATCCGAATTACCAGGGTTCTTGGTCATATTATTGCTACGAGCAAGCCAGATGTCTTCTCCCGCGCAAAAGTGGGTCATGAGTGTCGTGAGTGCTGCCATAGATTTCGGCTTTTCCTGTCCAAGGTGCCGGGCAAGCCACTCGTCACGGATATTGTGCTTGAAGGCTGCTAGGGCCTCTGCGTCCGGACAGTCGACTATTTGATTTTTCTTTGTTAGGAACCGTGTCCAGAATTGCATGGCCGATTCCTCTGGCTGCTGAATTACATGGCTTAGGTCATCAGCGTCTGGTGGTCGCACATAAGTGCCCTGGAAATTGTCGAGGAATGCGGCTTCCAGGTCCTCCCAACAACTGATTGATCCTGCTGGCAAGCTGTTAAGCCAATGCCGAGCTGGTCCTTTAAGCTTGAGTGGGAGGTATGTGATGGCGTGGAGATCATCGCCGCGGGCCATGTGGATATGAAGGAGATAATCCTCGATCCATACCGTAGGATCTGTTGTGCCATCATCTGATTCGATGTTTATGGGTTTGAAACCCTCGGGGATTTGATGGTCCATTACTTCGTTTGTGAAGCATAGTGGGCGTGTGGCACCTCTGTACTGGGCTATATCACGACGTAGCTCCAATGAGCTTTGTCTACTGTGTTCGGCCCTACCGGATTTGTGTCCGGCGTGACGGTTATCGTCTCGAGTCGTGGGGCACCCACGCGATCCGTAGATCGATCTTGTTTGCCTTGCCTTGTCCTCCAACATATCTCGCAGGTCTGGCGCTGGTGATGTAGGTTTAAGTGCTTCCTCCTCTAATCGGGGTAGCAACCTGCGCTTTGGGTAGCTCTTGGAGGGGCGTTCGAGTTTATGCTCTTCGGCCGCAAGGACTTCAGTCCATCTGTCGACTAGCAAATCTTGATCAGCTCTAAGCTGTTGCTGTTTTTTCTTGAGGCTTCTTGCCGTGGCCATAAGCCTGCGTTGAAAACGCTCTTGCTCGACGGGATCCTCTGGTACGACGAATTCGTCGTCGTCGAGGCTTGCCTCGTCTTCGGAGGGAGGCATATAATTATTGTCCTCGACCTCTCTGTCTGCCGCTCTCTCATGAGGGTTGGCTTCTCCATCCTCCTATGCTGAATCTTGCTGGAGGGGGTTTTCTTCGACACTCTCCGTAGTATTATTATCTCCCGTGCTGGAATCACCGTATTTGCTTTGGCGGGATTTTGAGTGGCGCCGCTGACACTGGCGCTTAGGCTGTTTCTTGGAGGGGTCATCCTCCGCTGTTCCATCGCCATCTCCTTCTTTTGGGGTGTCCACCATGTATATGTCATACGACGAGGTGGCTTTCCAGGGCCCAATAGGCGCTGGTTCTTCATCGTCTCCTGCATCGGCATCCATACCGTCGATGTCTTCGGAGTCGAAGTCGAGCATGTCGGTTAAATCATCGACAGTGGCTACAAAGTGGGTGGTGGGTGGGCTTTGAATTTCTTCATCGTCCGTATCCCAACCTTGCTGACCGTAGTCCGGCCAGGGCTCTCCTGATAAAGAGAGAGACTGTAGTGTCTTCAAAATATCACCGAAAGGTGAGTGCTGAAAGATGTCCGCGGCCGTGAACTCCATGATCGGCGCCTAATCGGATTCGATCGGCAGGGTCGCGGAGGGTTCGGAGTCCGGAGAAGAATCCGGCTCCTTGGAGTCACGAGTCTCGCAGAGTATGGGGCTGGTGTTCGGCTCAATCGCCGTTGGGATCGCAGCCCCCGAGGTGGCGTCCAACCGCCCATCCTCGATTAACGCAGTTGGCTCCGAACTAAGGGTCAGAGCCGATGTGGGTGCAGCCTCCAGGGCACTGTTCGGCGGAAGAGCTAGATCATGCTCGTCGTGATAGTGCGGCGCGCTCGGCAGTGGCTCGAATCCGTCGAAGATCAAGTCCCCACGGATATCAGCCGTGTAGTTTAAACTTCCAAATCTGACCACGGCCAGGGGCATAGCTTTCGATCTGCTCCAGATGGCCAAGTGAATTGGCCCGCAGTGCGAAGCCGCCGAAGACGAAGATCTGTCCGGGGAGGAAGATCTCACCCTGGACTGCATCGTTATTGATGATCGTAGGAGCCATCAAGCCTAACACCGACGACACAGAGGAACTCTCAATGAAAGCACCAATGTCGGTGTCAAAACCGGCGGATCTCGGGTAGGGGGTCCCGAACTGTGCGTCTAGGCCGGATGGTAACAGGAGGCAAGGGACACGAAGTTTTACCCAGGTTCGGGCCCTCTTGATGGAGGTACAACCCTACGTCCTGCTTGATTAATATTGATGATATGGGTAGTACAAGAGTAGATCTACCACGAGATCGGGGAGGCTAAACCGTAGAAGCTAGCCTATGGTATGATTGTTGTTCTGTATGTTGTCCTACGGACTAAAACCCTCCGGTTTATATAGACACCGGAGAGGGTTAGGGTTACACAAAGTCGGTTACAATCGTAGGAGATCCACATATCCGTATCGCCAAGCTTGCCTTCCACGCCAAGGAAAGTCCCTCCCAGACACGGGACGAAGTCTTCAATCTTGTATCTTCATAGTCCAGGAGTCCGGCTGAAGGTATAGTCCGGCCATCCGGACACCCCCTAATCCAGGACTCCCTCACTTAGGTCCAGACTTGGGCTTTTTCACTTGAGCAGCAACTTGCTTGCCGTTCTTCTTGAAGTTCCCCTTCTTCCCTTTACCCTTTTTCTTGAAACTGGTGGTCTTGTTGACCATCAACACTTGATGCTCCTTCTTGATTTCTACCTCCGCAGCCTTTACTATTGCGAAGAGCTCGGGAATCATCTTATCCATCCCTTGCATATTATAGTTCATCACGAAGCTCTTGTGCATTGGTGGCAGTGATTGAAGAACTCTGTCGATGACACTATCATCAGGAAGATTAACTCCCAGCTGAGTCAAGTGGTTGTGGTACCCAGACATTCTGAGTATATGTTCACTGACAGAACTATTCTCCTCCATTTTGCATCTCTAGAACTTATTGGAGACTTCATATGTCTCAATCTAGGCATTTGCTTGAAATATTAACTTCAACTCCTAGAACATCTCATATGCTCTATGACGTTCAAAACGTCGTTGAAGTCTCGGTTCTAAGCCGTAAAGCATGGCACACTAAACTATCGAGTAGTCATCAGCTTTGCTCTGCAGACATTCATAACATCTGGTGTTGCTCCTACAACGGGTTTGTCACCTAGTGGTGCTCTCAGGACGTAATTCATCTGTGCAGCAATGAGGATAATCCTCAAGTTACAGACCCAGTCTGTGTAATTGCTACCATCATCTTTCAACTTAGCTTTCTCTAGGAACACATTAAATTCAATGGAACAATAGCACGGGCCATATATCTACAACAACATAGACATGCAAAATACTATCAGGTACTAAGTTCATGATAAATTAAAGTTCAATTAATCAAATTGCTTAAGAACTCCCACTTAGATAGACATCCCTCTAATCATCTAAGTGATCACATGATCCATATCAACTAAACCATGTCCGATCATCACGTGAGATGGAGTAGTTTTCAATGGTGAACATCACTATGTTGATCATATCTACTATATGATTCAGGCTCAACCTTTCGGTCTCAGTGTTCCGAGGCCATATCTGCATATGCTAGGCTCGTCAAGTTTAACCCGAGTATTCCCCGTGTGCAAAACTGGCTTGCACCCATTGCATGTGAACATAGAGCTTATCACACCCGGCCATCACGTGGTGTCTCGGCACGACGAACTGTAGCAACGGTGCATACTCAGGGAGAACACTTATACCTTGAAATTTAGTGAGAGATCATCTTATAATGCTACAGACGTACTAATCAAAATAAGATGCATAAAGGATAAACATCACATGCAATCAATATAAGTGATATGATATGGCCATCATCATCTTGTGCCTTTGATCTCCATCTCCAAAGCACTGTCATGATCACCATCATCACCGGCTTGACACCTTGATCTCCATAGAAGCATCGTTGTCGTCTCGCCAACTCTTGCTTCTACGACTATCGCTACCGCTTAGTGATAAAGTAAAGCAATTACATGGCGATTGCATTTCATACAATAAATCGACAACCATATGGCTCCTGTTAGTTGCCGATAACTGTGTTACAAAACATGATCATCTCATACAACAATTTATATAATTACCTTGAGGGGGAGTCCTGGATTAGGGGGTGTTCGGAGCCGGACTATACCTTCAGCCGGACTCCTGGACTATGAAGATACAAGATTGAAGACTTCGTCCCGTGTCCGGAAGGGACTTTCCTTGGCGTGGAAGGCAAGCTTGGCGATACGGATATTCAGATCTCCTACCATTGTAACCGACTTTGTGTAACCCTAACCCTCTCCGGTGTCTATATAAACCGGAGGGTTTTAGTCCGTAGGACAACATAGACAACAACAATCATACCATAGGCTAGCTTCTAGGGTTTAGCCTCTTCTGATCTCGTGGTAGATCTACTCTTGTACTACCCATATCATCAATATTAATCAAGCAGGATGTAGGGTTTTACCTCCATCGGGAGGGACCGAACCTGGGTAAAACTTCGTGTCCCTTGCCTCCTATTACCATCCGGCCTAGACGCACAGTTCGGGACCCCCTACCCGAGACCGCCGGTTTTGACACCGACATTGGTGCTTTCATTGAGAGTTCCTCTGTGTCGTCGCCGTCAGGCTCGATGGCTCCTACGATCATCAATAGTGATGCATTCTAGGGTGAGACCTTCCTCCCCGGACAGATCTTCATCTTTGGCGGCTTCGCACTGCGGGCCAATTCGCTTGGCCGTCTTGAGCAGATCGAAAGCTACGCCCCTAGCCGTCAGGTCAGATTTGGAAGTTTAAACTACACGGCTGGTATCCGCGGGGACTTGATCTTCGACGGATTCGAGCCACTGCCAAGCGCGCCGCACTGTCACGACGAGCATGATCTAGCTCTGCCGCCGAACAGTGCCCGGGAGGCCGCACCCGCATAAGCTCCGACCCTTAGTTCGGAGCCAACTGCATCGATCGAGGATGGGCGGTTGGATGCCACCTCGGGGGCTGTGATCCCAACGGCGATTGAGCCGAACACCAGCCCCGTACTCTGCGAGACTCGTGACTCCAAGGAGCCGGATTCTTCTCCGGACTCCGAACCCTCTGCGCCCCTGTCGATCGAATTTGATTGGGCGCCGATCATGGAGTTCACGGCCGCGGACATCTTTCAGCACTCGCCTTTCGGCGATATCCTGAAGTCACTGAAATCTCTCTCCTTATCAGGAGAGCCCTGGCCGGACTACGGTCAGCAAGGTTGGGGTACGGACGATGAAGAAATTCAAAGCCCACCCACCACCCACTTTGTACCCACTGTCGACGACTTAACCGACATGCTTGACTTCGACTCTGAAGTCATCGACGGTATGGACGCCGATGAAGGAGATGATGAAGAACCAGCGCCTATTAGGCCCTAGAAAGCCAACTCGTCATATGACATATACATGGTGGACACCCCAAAAGAGGGAGATGGCGATGGAACAGTGGAGGATCACCCCTCCAAGAAACAGCCTAAGCGTCGGCGTCAGCGGCGCCGCTCAAAATCCCGCCAAAACAAAAACGGCGATTCCAGCACGGGAGACAATAATACTCCGGAAAGTGCCGAAGAAAACCCCCTCCAGCAAGATTTAGCACAGGAGGACGGAGAAGCCAGCCCTCATGAGAGAGCGACAGACAGGAAGGTCGAGGACGACAATTATATGCCTCCCTACGAAGACGAGGCAAGCCTCGACGACGACGAATTCGTCATACCGGAGGATCCCGCCGAGCAAAAGCGTTTTCAACGCAGGCTTATGGCCACGGCAAGAAGCCTCAAGAAAAAACAGCAACACCTTAAAGCTGATCACGATTTGCTAGTCGACAGATGGACTGAAGTCCTTGCGGCCGAAGAGCATAAACTTGAACGCCCCTCCAAGAGCTACCCAAAGCGCAGGTTGCTGCCCCGATTAGAGGAGGAAGCACTTGATGCGGCCGACCGGCCACCTCGTGGCCGCGACAGAGAGGCCTCTCGGCCCTCCACTCAAGCCGCACCCCGTGCCAAGGCATGGGAATATGCGCCGGACTTACGAGATATGTTGGAGGACAAGGCAAGGCAAACAAGATCGATCTACGGATCGCGCGGGCGCCCCATGGATCGAGACGGTAACCGTCACGCCGGCCACAAATTCGGCAGGGCCGAACACAGTAGACAAAGCTCATTGGAGCTACGTCATGATATCGCCCAGTATAGAGGCGCCGCACACCCACTATGCTTTATAGACGAAATAATGGATCATCAAATCCCCGAGGGTTTCAAACCCGTAAACATCGAATCATATGATGGCACAACAGATCCCGCGGTATGGATCGAGGATTATCTCCTTCATATCCACATGGCCCGCGGCGACGATTTCCACGCCATCAAATACCTCCCACGCAAGCTTAAAGGACCAGCTCGGCATTGGCTTAACAGCTTGCCAACAGGATCAATCAGTTTTTGGGAGGACCTGGAAGCCACATTCCTCGACAATTTCCAGGGCACTTATGTGCGACCCCCGGACGCCGATGACCTAAGCCACGTAATTCAGTAGCCGGATGAATCGGCCAGGCAATTCTAGACACGGTTCCTAACAAAGAAAAATCAAATAGTCGACTGTCCGGACGCAGAGGCCCTAGCAGCCTTCAAGCACAATATCCGTGACGAGTGGCTTGCCCGGCACCTAGGACAAGAAAAGCCGAAATCTATGGCAGCACTCACGACACTCATGACCCGCTTTTGCGCGGGAGAAGATAGCTGGCTTGCTCGTAGCAACAATATGACCAAGAACCCCGGTAATTCGGATACCAGGGACAGTAGCGGCAGGTCGCGTCACAACAAGCATAAGCGCTACATTAACGGCAACAATGCTGAGGATGCGGCAGTTAATACCGGATTCAGAGGCTCTAAATCCGGTCAACGGAAAAAGCCATTCAAAAGGAATCCTAGGGGCCCGTCCAGTTTGGACCGAATACTCAACTGCTTGTGCCAGATACATGGCACCCCCGAAAAGCCGGCCAATCACACCAAGAGGGATTGTTGGGTGTTCAAGCAGGCAGGCAAGTTAAACGCCGAAAATGAAGACAAGGGGCTGCATAGTGATGACGAAGAGGAGCCCCGGCCGCCGAACAACAGTGGACAGAAGGGTTTTCCCCCACAAGTGCGGACGGTGAACATGATATACGCAACCCACGTCCCCAAAAGGGAGCGGAAGCGCACGTTAAGGGACGTATACGCGGTAGAGCCAGTCGCCCCAAAGTTCAACCCATGGTCTTCCTGCCCGATCACCTTTGATCGAAGGGACCATCCCACTAGCATCCGTCATGGCGGATTCGCTGCATTGGTTCTAGACCCAATTATTGACGGATTTCATCTCACTAGAGTCCTCATGGACGGCGGCAGCAGCCTGAACCTGCTTTACCAGGATACAGTGCGGAAAATGGGCATAGATCCCTCGAGGATTAAGCCCACCAAAACGACCTTTAAAGGCGTAATACCAGGTGTAGAGGCCAACTGTACAGGCTCAGTCACACTCGAAGTGGTCTTCGAATCCCCGGATAATTTCCGAAGCGAAGAGTTAATCTTCGACATAGTCCCGTTTCGCAGTGGTTATCACGCACTGCTCGGGCGAACCGCATTCGCTAAATTCAATGCGGTACCGCACTACGCATACCTTAAGCTCAAAATGCCAGGCCCTCGAGGAGTAATTATGGTCAATGGAAACACCGAACGCTCCCTCCGAACGGAGGAGCACACGGCGGCCCTTGCAGCGGAAGTACAAAGCAGCCTCTCCAGGAAGTTCTCCAGTCCGGCCACTAAACGACTGGACACCGTCAAGCGCGCCCGAAGTAACCTACAACAAGACCACCTGGCACGATCCGAGCAGGCGTAGCAAGGCGGCCCCGACCCCAACCCTCGCAAAAAGGCGACGCCAGTACTTCGCGTACATAACTATGCTCTAGAGATACCATGGGTACAGGGGGAGCGGCACCATCACGGCACACCGAAAACATGGCTTAAACCGTACCAGGGGCTGCCGATTTTTTTAATTTTCTCTTACTTTCAGGACTCCATCCTTCGGAAGGCCTGTCCGTCAATTCAATTGCCGCACAAACGATGCAAGAACTAGGGAAGCATACAAGCCACGCCGCATTACGGAACTCCCAGGTGGTCTCTATCATGAGCAGTATACCTGTTTCGCATACTATTCCGCAGCCTGCCCCTGGAGCAGCCATATTAAATAGTCCAACTTTTTGTTTATCGCATTACTTGTATCGTTCTGCCTTGATTGCAGCCATCTTTAATAAACAATGCATAGCTTTTGTCTATTTTTGCATTACCTTTTTATAAATATATGTTCCTTAACGACATGTTGCACCCGCACAATTTGGTATGGCCAAAATACGCCAGGGGCTTTAGTACCCCTCAATATGGTGTGAAAAGTCCGAACACTTTCACAAGTGCGGCACCCTGAACTTATAGCATTATATGCATCGGCTCCGAATCATGTCTTGGGTCAATAGTTGGGTTTGCCCGGCTCCTATGTTTTGGTGCCTTACGTTCCGCTATATCGGCTAAGGTAGCACTAGGAGAACCACTGCGATTGTGCCCCAGTTGAGCTGGGCCGAGCACCTCAGTGGAGAAAGCTAAAACTGACTGTCATGATGAGGCGAGAGTTGGTCGCTGTTCGAGAGGTTTTTTCGAGTCCCTAACGACTTATGCCGCTTCGAGCGAGGAGTCGGCTCTGTCCGGCCAAGGCGTGGATAGCGCCCCAAACTCGGTCTTCCGAATACTAGGGGCTTCGCCGAAATTTAAAATTATAGAATTCTATAGCTAAGTGAGAGTGTTCACGCATTATAGTCCAATTGCCTTGTTCGTTGGGCTGATCGCCTCCCTCGAAGGACTCAAACATGGGAAAAAGAGCGCTCAGGTTTATCCCCGAACACCCCAGCACTAGCGGCATGGGGGAAGAAGCCGGCGACTTGCCATCTCTCAGAATTGATAAACAACCGCACAGAAGGTAATATTTTAAATTCAAACAACATTGCTAAGCGCATATGAACAAGTTTTCAGCGCACAGGACAAAAACGAGCGAGTTTTACTCAAAAATTACATCCCTAGAACATTCATCCGCCACAAGGCGGGCACCCTTCAGAACATCCTTATAGTAATTTTCGGGCTTGCGATGATCTTTCCCCGGCGGTGGCCCATCCTTCACAAGCTTCTCAGCATCCAGCTTGCCCCAGTGCACCTTAGCACGGGCAAGGGCCCTACGGGCACCTTCAATGTAGACGGAGCGCTTGATGACTTCGAGCCTTGGACAGGCCTCCACCAGCTGCCGCACCAGCCCGAAATAGCTCCCAAGCAGAGCCTCTCTAGGCCACAGCCGAACTAGGAGGCCCTTCATGGCCTGTTCGGCCGCCTTGTGGAGCTCGACCAGTTGCTTCAGCTGGTCGCTCAGAGGCACGGGGTGTCCGGCCTCAGCATACTGAGACCAGAACACCTTCTCTATCGAGCTGCCCTCCTCAGGTCGATAGAATGCAGTGGCATCGGACACACTCCGGGGAAGATCTGCGAACGCTCCTGGAGAGCTCCGGATTCGGGTAAGTAACAAGTAACTCACGTTTATATGTTTGCTTTGCATAGAGAATGCCTTACCCGCCGCTATCTTCTTCACCTCATCCAACTCCTGGAGGGTCTTCTGGGATTCGGCCTTGGCAGACTTGGCACTTTCAATAGCCGCCGCGAGCTCGGCCGCTCGCGTCTTCGAGTCAAGCTCCAAACTCTCATGCTTCTTCATGAGAACCTGGAGCTCTTGCTGGACCTTGCCAACCTCGGCCTCATACTTCTCCCGCTCGGTGCGCTCCGCGGCCGCACTCTTCTCGGCCTCGAGCAGCGCTTGCTTCAGGGTCACCACCTCAGGCGTGGCCCCTACAATAGCCATGTTAATCCTGTCATTTTTCACAATTGCACATTTTTTATACATATTCAAACAAGGTATTTCTTACCTTCCTTCTCCTCGAGCCGCTTCTTGGCACGCCCGAGCTCTTGCTCGGACTTCTCGAGGCTCTGCTTCAGCGTGTCCACTTCCGCAGTCAGTGCGGCGGACGCCAGCAGAGAAGCCTGCATACGCATATTGACTCCTTTTGTTAGACTCCTGCGACTTCTTTGATCCTCTATTCGGCTTTTCTTCCCGAATGCCCAACAAAGCATCAGGGGCTACTGTCTATGCGATAATATCATTTACACATTCTTTACTTACCTCAAAGCCTGTCAAAAGGCTAGTACAAGCTTCAGTCATAATAGTGCGGACTGAACCTTCTGGACCACCACACTCATAATAGTGCGGTGCTCCTCGTCGATGGAGGCGTCTTGGAGCGCCTCCAACATATTTTCCGGCGGCTCCGGTTGGACGGGGGCCACCGGCACGGTGGACTTGCTCCTCTTGGAAGGAGGTCCCCTGCCGAACTCTGGAACCTTTGAAGGTTCCGGAGCGGTGTCCGGCCTAGAACCGGACTTGGAGCCCTGGGGGGTTTCATCCCCTTTACTCCTGGATTCCGGGAGGTCGCCTTGCGGCGCCTCCAGGACCACCTCCTCCCTTCTTGGTACCTATTGAGAAAACACTTCGGTGTCGTCCGCAGGGCGGGGGGAGGAAGCCGTCGGAAGCGAGTTCACATTCGACGAGTCCAGCGAGCCGCTCGATGACGCGTCGAGCCGGTCCTTGGGTGGGCTGCATAAACATATTCGACATAAGGGAAAGCTGTGCAATAAACGAATACTATGAATTACTCCGGTGTCCGGATACTCACGATTTCACCAGGGGCTTGGCCTTGGGCTGCCACTCCTCTCCGCCGTCGTCGGCATTGGTGGAGCAGTCCGGAGAAAGGGTTTTCCCCTTCTTGGACCCTCCGGCCTCCCCCGAGAGGGCGGCCTTCCTTTTCTTCTCTCCTCCCGCTGGAGGGGGAGAGGTTTCTTCTTCCTCCTCGTCTTCACGAGAGGAATGCGCTTCAGAACCGTCGGGTGATGAATCCGACACCTCCTGGCGCCGAGCACTCTTTCGAGTCCCCGTGGCCCTTTTCGCGACCTTCTTCTCCGGCACCACATAAGGTGCCGGAACCAGCTGTTCGCCAAGCGAGCGTCCACTGGGCCTTCGGGCAAAGGAGCCGGACAGTTGATCTGTCCGGACGTCACCTGCCAATCCTGTCAAAGGTAAGGGAGCTTAGATCCCGCATGGAGTCAAACTATGAAAAACTAATATCCTGTAGAAGGAAAAAATAGCTTACCACGTGAGCGTGATGCCGCGTACTGAATCCGCGATCCTCGGAAGCGGATGCGGGGGACTCGGCACCCTTGAAAAGCACCCTCCAGGCATCTTCGTACGTCGTGTCGAAGAGCCTGCTCAAAGTTTGGTGCCACGCCGGGTCGAACTCCCACAGATTGATATCCCATTGTTGACACGGGAGGATCAGGCGGATGAGCATCACCTGGACTACATTGACAAGTTTGAGCTTCTTGTCCACCAGGGTTTGGATGCATGTTTGGAGTCCGGTCAGCTCTCCCTTTTTACCCCATGACAGGCCAGTCTCCTTCCAGGAGGTGAGCCGTGTATGGGGTCCGGATCAAAACTCGGGGGCTGCAACCCATGCGGGGTCGCATGGCTCGGTGATATAAAACCACCACGATTGCCACCCCTTCAGGGTCTCCACAAAGGAGCCCTCGAGCCATAGGACGTTGGCCATCTTGCCCACCATGGCGCCTCCGCACTCTGCCTGGCTGCCGCGCACTACCTTCGGCTTGACGTTGAAATTCTTGAGCCATAGGCCGAAATGGGGGCGGATGCGGAGGAAAGCCTCGCACACGACGATAAACACCGAGATGTTGAGGACGAAGTTCAGGGCCAGATCGTGGAAATCCAGGCCGTAGTAGAACATGAGCCCCCGGAAAAATGGATGCAGAGGGAAGCCCAGTCCGCGGAGGAAATGGGGGAGGAATACCACCCTATCATGGGGCCTAGGGGTGGGGATGAGCTGCCCCTTTTCGGGAAGCCGGTGCGCGATGTCGTTAGACAGGTATCCGGCCTTCCTCAGCTTTTTGATGTGTCCCTCCGTGACGGAGGAGACCATCCACTTGCCTCCCGCTCCGGACATGACTGGAGAAGGTTGAGGTGGGAGTGCGGACTTGGGCGCTGGAGCTCGAGTGCGCAAGAATGGATAGGCAAAGGAGGAAGAAGGCGTAGGTGAAAAGGTGGATCCTTATCCCCTTATATGGGTGGACGCAACTACGTGTCCCCACCAGCCTGGTAAAACTCGCTTATCTCCAAGCGCCGTAATCAATGGCGTGGTTGGGTTACCCACGCCCGTATTGATGAGAATCCCGGAATAAGGGGACACGATCTCTGCTTTGACAAGACGTGCCAAGGAAACTGCCTCGCATGACGCGCTGAGGTGGGATAATGAAACAACTCGGATAAAGGCTTGATCATGGTGTGTCACACTACGGAATACGTCAGCAGATTAGATTTGTGTAAATATTATTCTCTCTATGGCAATATGTGGAAACTTATTTTGCAGAGCCAGACACTATCTTAGTGTTCAAAATCTTCTATGAAGTACTTGGAGGAGGAACCCGCCTTGCAATGCCGAAGACAATTTGCGCGCCGGACTCGTCGTCATTGAAGCCTGGTTCAGGGGCTACTGAGGGAGTCCTGGATTAGGGGGTGTTCGGATAGCCGGACTATACCTTCAGCCGGACTCCTGGACTATGAAGATACAAGATTGAAGACTCCGTCCCGTGTCCGGAAGGGACTTTCCTTGGCGTGGAAGGCAAGCTTGGCGATACGGATATTCAGATCTCCTACCATTGTAACCGACTTTGTGTAACCCTAACCCTCTCCGGTGTCTATATAAACCGGAGGGTTTTAGTCCGTAGGACAACATAGACAACAACAATCATACCATAGGCTAGCTTCTAGGGTTTAGCCTCTCTGATCTCGTGGTAGATCTACTCTTGTACTACCCATATCATCAATATTAATCAAGCAGGACGTAGGGTTTTACCTCCATCGAGAGGGCCCGAACCTAGGTAAAACTTCGTGTCCCTTGCCTCATGTTACCATCCGGCCTAGACGCATAGTTCGGGACCCCCTACCCGAGATCCGCCGGTTTTGACACCGACACGCCTCTTGACCATATCACATCACAACATGCCCTGCAAAAACAAGTTAGACGTCCTCTACTTTGTTGTTGCAAGTTTTATGTGGTTGCTACGGGCTTAGCAAGAACCGTTCTTACCTACGCATCAAAAACCACAACACGGTATAGTGATTGCTTTTTGATCTTCAAAAAGAACCATGTTCATTAAATCCGACTCAACTAAAGTTGGAGAAACAGACACCCACTAGCCACCTGTGTGCGAAGCACGTTGGTAGAACCAGTCTCGTGTAAGTGTACGCGTAATGTCGGTCTGAGCCGCTTCATCCAACAATACCGCTGAATCAAAAATCAACTAGTGAAGGCAAGCAATATGTATATACCCACGTCCACAACTCCTTTGTGTTCTACTCGTGCATATAACCTCTACGCATAGACCTATCTTTGATGCCACTGTTGGGGAACGCAGTAATTTCCAAAAAATTCTTACGCACACGCAAGATCCATCTAGGTGATGCATAGCAACGAGAGGGGAGAGTGTTCTCCAAGTACCCACGTAGACCGTAAGTAGAAGCGTTATACAACACGGTTGATGTAGTCGTACGTCTTCATGATCTGACCAATCCTAGCACCGAAGATACGGCACCTCCATGATCTGCACACGTTCAGCTCGTTGACGTCCCACGAACTCTAGATCCAGCTGAATGTCGAGGGAGAGCTTCGTCAGCACGACGGCGTGATGACGGTGATGATGAAGTTACCGACGCAGGGCTTCACCTAAGCTCTACAATGATATGACCAAGGTGGAAATCTGTGGAGGGGGGCACCGCACACGGCTAAACAATCAATGTGTGTGTTCTAGGGTTCCCCCCTCCCCACGTATATAAAGGAGGGAGGGGGAAGCCGGCCGACCCTCTCTAGGCGCGCCAAGGGGGAGGAGTCCTCCTCCTAGTAGGAGTAGGACTCCCCCTTTCCTAGTCCCACTAAGAATAGAAGGAAGAGGGACAAGGAGAAAGGAAAGGGGCCCCCTCACCCAATTCGGATTGGGCTTGGGGGGCGCCCCCTCCTAGGCTGCTTTCTCTTCGCTCTCACTAAGGCCCATTAAGACCCATACACTCCCCGGGGGGTTCCGGTAACCCCCCGGTACTCCGGTAAATGCCCGAACTCACCCGGAACCATTTCGATGTCCAAACATAGCCTTCCAATATATCGATCTTTATGTCTCGGCAATTCTGAGACTCCTCGTCATGTCCGTGATCATATCCGGGACTCCTAACAAACTTCGGTACCTCAAAACACATAAACTTATAATACTGATCGTCATCGAATGTTAAGCGTGCGGACCATATGGGTTCGAGAACTATGTAGACATGACCGAGACTCATCTCCGGTCAATAACCAATAGCGAAAGTTGGATGCTCATATTGGTTCCTACATATTGTACGAAGATCTTTATCGGTCAAACCGCATAACAATATACGTTGTTCCCTTTGTCATCGGTATGTTACTTGCCCGAGATTCGATCGTCAGTATCTCAATACCTAGTTCAATCTCATTGTCGGCAAGTCTCTTTACTTGTTCCGTAATGCAACATCCCGTAACTAACTCATTAGTCACATTGCTTGCAAGGCTTATAGTGATGTGCATTACCGAGAGGGCCCAGAGATACCTCTCCGACAATCGGAGTGACAAATCCTAATCTCGATCTATGCCAACTCAACAAACACCATCGGAGACACCTGTAGAGCATCTTTATAGTCACCCGGTTACGTTGTGACGTTTGATAGCACACTAAGTGTTCCTCCGGTATTTGGGAGTTGCATAATCTCATAGTCATAGGAACATGTATAAGTTATGGAGAAAGCAATAGCAGTAAACTAAACGATCAAAGTGCTATGCTAACAGATGGGTCAAGTCAATCACATCATTCTCTAATGATATGATCCCGTTTATCAAATGACAACTATTTGTCCATGGCTAGGAAACTTAACCATCTTTGATTAACGAGCTAGTCAAATAGAGGCATGGTGGTGACACTCAGTTTGTCTATATATTCACACATGTACTAATTTTTCCGGTTAATACAATTCTAGCATGAATAATAAACATTTATCATGATATAAGGAAATATAAATAACAACTTTATTATTGCCTCTAGGGCATATTTCCTTCAGGTTTAAGCTTCTGTCACTCTCGCAGCCCATCGTCTAATTGATACTCCACAAAGCATTCCCTTAGGCCCAAATATGGTGAAGTGTCATGTAGTCGACGTTCACATGACACCACTAAGGGAATCACAACATACATACTATCAAAATATCGAACACATATCAAGTTCACATGATTACTTGCAACATGATTTCTCCCGTGACCTCAAGAACAAAAGTAACTACTCACAAATGATAAACATGCTCATGATCATAGGAGTATTAAATAGCATATTGGATCTGAACATATAATCTTCCACCAAATAAACCATATAGTAATCAACTACAAGATGTAATCAACACTAATAGTCACCCACAAGCACCAATCTATAGTTCCGGTAACAAGATTGAACACAAGAGATGAACTAGGGTTTGTGAGGAGATGGTGATGTTGAAGATGTTGATGGAGATTGCCCTCCCTAAGATGGGAGAGTTGTTGGTGATGATGATGACGATGATTTCAACCTCCGGGAGGGAAGTTCCCCCGGCGGAATCGCTCCGTCGGAGGGAAAAAGTGCTCCTGCCCAAATTCCGCCTCGAGGCGGCGGCGCTCTGTCCCGAAAGTCCTCACCTTATTTTTTTTTCTAGGTCAAAATGACTTATATACCAGCAGATGGGCACCGGAGGTGGGCCGAGGAGACCACAACCCACCAGGGCGCGCCTGGGCTCCCTGGCGCGCCCAGGGTGGTTGTGCCCACCTGGTGGGCCCCCTCTGATACTTATTGGTTCCAATGTTCCTCATATATTCCATAAAAAATCCTCGTGAAGTTTCAGCTCATTTGGAGTTGTGCAGAATAGGTAGCCTGACGTAGCTTTTTCAGGTCCTGATTTCCAGCCGCCGGAATTCTCCCTCTTGGTGTATACCTTGCATATTATAAGAGAAAAGGCATTAGAATTACTCCAAAAAGCTTTATTATGGATAAAAACATCATAAATAACAGTAAGAAAACATGATGCAAAATTGACATATCATTGCTCCTGCAGCGGGTCTTGCACCTAGCTGTGCTTCCAGGACGTAATTCTTGTGTGCAGCAATGAGGATAATCCTCAAGTTACGGACCCAATCCGTGTAGTTTCTACCATCATCTTTCAACATAGCTTTCTCTAAGAACGCATTAAAATTCAAGGGAACGGTAGCACGGGCCATTGATCTACAACAACATAGATATGCAAAAACTATCAGGAGTAAGTTCATGATAAGTTAAAGTTCAATTAATCATATTACTAAAGAACTCCCACTTAGATAGACATCCCTCTAGTCATCTAAATGATCGCGTGATCCATATCAACTAAACCATGTCCGATCATCACGTGAGATGGAGTAGTTTTCAATGGTGAACATCTCTATGTTGATCATATCTACTATATGATTCACGTTCAACCTTTAGGTCTCAGTGTTCCGAGGCCATATCTGCATATGCTAGGCTCGTCAAGTTTAACCCGAGTATTCTGCACGTGCAAAACTGGCTTGCACCCGTTGTATGTGAACGTAGAGCTTATCACACCCGATCATCATGTGGTGTCTCGGCACGACGAACTATCGCAACGGTGCATACTCAGGGAAAACACTTGTACCTTGAAATTTAGTGAGGCATCATCTTATAATGCTATCGTCGTACTAAGCAAAATAAGATGCATAAAAGATAAACATAACATGCAATCAAAATATGTGACATGATATGGCCATCATCATCTTGTGCCTTTGATCTCCATCTCCAAAGCACCGTCATGATCTCCATCGTCACCGGCTTGACACCTTGATCTCCATCGTAGCGTCATTGTCATCTCGCCAACTATTGCTTCGACGACTATCGCTACCGCTTAGTGATAAAGTAAAGCAATTATATGGTGATTGCATTTCATACAATAAAGCGACAACCATAAGGCTCCTGCCAGTTGCCGATAACTTTTACAAAACATTATCATCTCATGCAACAATTTATATATCATCACGTCTTGACCATATCACATTACAACATGCCCTGCAAAAACAAGTTAGATGTCCTCTACATTGTTGTTGCAAGTTTTACGTGGCTGCTACGGGCTTCTAGCAAGAACCGTTCTTACCTACGCATCAAAACCACAATGATTTTTCGTCAAATGTGTTGTTTTAACCTTCAACAAGGACTGGCCGTAGTCAAACTCGATTCAACTAAAGTTGGAGAAACAGACACCCGCCAGCCACCTGTGTGCAAAGCACGGCGGTAGAACCAGTCTCATGAACGTGGTCATGTAATGTTGGTCCGGGCCGCTTCATCCAACAATACCGCCGAATCAAAGTAAGACATTGGTGGTAAGCAGTATGACTATTATCGCCCACAACTCTTTGTGTTCTACTCGTGTATATCATCTACCCATAGACCTGGCTCGGATGCCACTGTTGGGGAACGTAGTATGCAATTTCAAAAAAATCCTACGTTCACGCAAGATCTATCTAGGAGATGCATAGCAACGAGAGGGGGAGAGTGTGTCCACGTACCCTCGTAGACCGAAAGCGTAAGCGTTAGGTTAACGCGGTTGCTGTAGTCAAACGTCTTCACGATCCAACCGATCCAAGTACCGAACATATGGCACCTCCGTGTTCAGCACACGTTCAGCTCGATGACGTCCCTCGAACTCTTGATCCAGCAGAGGGTCGAGGGAGAGTTCTGTCAGCACGACGGCGTGGTGATGGTGATGGTGATGTAATCCACGCAGGGCTTCGCCTAAGAACTATGACGCTATGACTGGAGGAATAAACTGTGGAGGGGGGCACCGCACACGGCTAAGAGAACAATTGGTGTGCCTTTGGGGTGCCCCCCGCCCCCATATAAAGGATGGGAGGAGGAGGAGGCCAACCAGGGGGCGCGCGCCATGGGAGGGAGTCCTACTAGGAGTAGGATTCGCCCCCCCCCCCCATTTTCATTTCTTCCACCAAAGGGAAAAGGAAGGAGAGGGACAGGGAAAGGGGGCCGCGCCCCCATCTCCTTGTCCTATTCGGACTCACTAGGAGCGGGGAGCACGCCACCCCCCCCCTGCGGGTTTCCCTCTCTCTCCCTTAGGCCCATGTAGGCCCAGCACTTCCCGGGGGGTTCCGGTAACCCCTCGGTACTCCGGAAAAATACTCGAATCACTTGGAACCATTCCGATGCCCGAATACTACCTTCCAATATATGAATCTTTACCTCTCGACCATTTCGAGACTCCTCGTCATGTCCGTGATCTCATCCGGGACTCCGAACAAACTTCGGTCACTAAAGCACATAACTCATAATACAAATCGTCATCAAACGTTAAGCGTGTGAACCCTACGGGTTCGAGAACTATGTAGACATGACCGAGACACATTCCCGGTCAATAACCAATAGCGGAACCTGGATGCTCATATTGGTTCCTACATATTCTACGAAGATCTTTATCGGTCAAACCGCATAACAACATATGTCATTCCCTTTGTCATCGGTATGTTACTTGCTTGAGATTCGATCGTCAGTATCATCATACCTAGTTCAATCTCATTACCAGCAAGTCTCTTTACTCGTTTCGTAATGCAACATTCCGCAACTAACTCATTAGTCACATTGCTTGCAAGGCTTATAGTGATGTCATTACCGAGAGGGCCCAGAGATACCTCTCCGATACAGAGAGTGACAAATCCTAATCTTGATCTATGCCAACCCAACAAACACCTTCGGAGACACATGTAGAGCATCTTTATAATCACCATGTTACGTTGTGACGTTTGATAGCACACAAGGTGTTCCTCTGGTATTCGGGAGTTGCATAATCTCATAGTCGGAGGAATATGTATAAGTCATGAAGAAAGCAATAGCAATAAAACTAAACGATCATAATGCTAAGATAACGGATGGGTCTTGTCCATCACATCATTCTCTAATGATGTGATCCCGTTCATCAAATGACAACACTTGGGCCGGCCCAACTAGCTCCATTTCAGTTTTGGAACCTTCCCAGACCGTTTTCTTTATGTTCTTTCTTTTTGTTTTATCTAACCTTTTCATTTTCATTTTTATTTTTTTCTTATTTATTCATTTATTTACTTTCTTTCTTTTGCAATTTGCGAAAATCTTTCAAATTCGTGATTGTTTTTTTAAATTATGAACATTTTCAAATTTGTGATCATTTTTTTGGAATTTTGAACATTCTTTGAAATTGTGAACATTTTTCAATTTTGCAAATATTTATTAAAAATTCATGATTTTTTTTAAAACAAGAACATTTTCTTGGAATTGTGAAGATTTTTTTAAACACATGAACGTTGTTTTGAATCAGTGAAGATTTTTTTAAATCAACGAAGAATTTTAAAATTTGGGAATAAATTTATAAGTTCACGAACATTTTTTTGTTTTGATTAATATTGTTTGAAATGCATGAGTATTTTTTGAATTCATCAACATATTTTAAAGCATTGTTTTAAAAAATGGAAACATTTTTTGAATTGTTGTGAAATATTTTTTTAATATGCGAACATTTTTTTCAAGATCATGAACATTATTTGATTTCCTGATAATTTTTATTAAGACTAAGAACATTTTTTGAATATTGGAACGTTTTACAAAACCACAAACTTCTTTGGAATCCGCAAACATTTTATGATTTCCTGATTTTTTTTAAATCATGAATTGTTTAAATTCATGAGATCTTACGATTTTTTGAACCATTTTTTCAAAATTCTTATTTTTTGGAATTTGGAACTTTTTTGGAATGGGAACTTATTTTTAAGTCAAATAAATGAAAATAAGACAAAAGGCAAGAAAAAAGAAAATGAAAAAACAGGGGCCATTCCGCGCCCGCACATGAGCTGACCCAAAAGGGCGTGCGGGGGAGCCAGGGGTGCGCGTGCATCTCGCATTTTCATGGCACGCACTGCGTTGAATAGAAGGTCCCACATATAAGAGACGAGACACATGCTTGAGGAATTCGTTTTGTTTCGAGCGTACTGTTACTTGTGCACGGAATGGACTGCTTTCCTAACATGAAAAAACACACCGAGACACGGATACTATCACGCCGTGTGATTTGGACTCGACTCTTTCTCTCTCTCTCATGTTTTCAACTTTTTCTCAAAAGAAATATAGAAAATGGTACTAGTAATCTAAACATCTTGTATTCCTTTCCAGAGGGAGTAATTCCTAACTCCAACTTAGACTGACCAGTATAAATACCGGGGCACGCGGAGTGCAAACTGCATCCTACTCTCCTAGTTCTAGAGCTTTGGTATCTAGCAGGAATCGTGGTTATAGTTTACACATAGTATGCCCGTAGCCAGGCATACATACATGGACTGTGGCAAGCTCATGGCCTTTCCACTCCTCTGCTCTGCCGTCCTCCTCGGCACCGCCGCAACCTACAACACCGGCGGGGGCGTGGCTTCCTCCACCACTCACCTCCACTTCTACATGGACGATTTCTACACCGGCCCGAACCCCACAGCCTTGCGCGTCGTGTCCGGCCGCTCCCTCTCGCCCGACAACGGCACGGCGACGTCGCCGCGGCAGTTCGGCGACATAGTGGCGCTGAACGACCCGCTGACAGAGGGCCCCGACAGGGGCAGCGCGCGGGTGGGCACGGCGCAGGGGTTCGCCGTGCGGGTGTCGGAGGGCGGCGTGGTGTCGGACCTTAACCTGCACCTGTTCCTGGAGGCCGGCGAGTACAGCGGCAGCTCCGTGGTGGTGAATGGCCGCGTCGACCTGGACTCGGCGACGCGCGAGTCAGTGGTCGTCGGCGGCACCGGACGGTTCCGTTTCGCGCGAGGTTACATGCTCTCCCGGGATTACGAATACGACCTCGCCAATGGCGGCGTGGTCGAGCTCGACGTCTACGTGCAAGTGCAAGACTAGAAGCGGACACACGCGCTCGCTCGCATTTGTGCCTGCTGCATGTTCGCGATTCAAAAATCTGCACGTACAGTTTCGCAAAATAAAATAAAATAAAACTGTAATAATCTGCACGTAAATGGGACGCGATCCGTTTCATGTGTGTATGTGCGTCCCTTAAACTTTTACATAGACACCAAATAAATGGTATAGACGTGTTTACACGAATTCGTGGCGTACACATGTATGTATCCTTTTTTTTAGAACTACACATGTCTGTGTCTATTTCATGGAAACTTTACGGGCCGCCTATTGAATTGAAAAAATAAATTGATTTTAGTCGAATTTCTCTGGACCTAATAAGCCGAGGACGTTGCGGCTGATTGCGGTGTCACTGACACAAGGAGGAAGAGGTTGCCTGGTTCGAGTGGGAGGCTTTTTCGATTTGGTGTCGCTCCGATTAGATGGAGGCGAGCATGAGCCGGCATCACCAGTGAGAGCGATCTAGCACCTCGCGAAAGCATCGACGAGTGGTGTTACTGTCGAAGGGGAGGAAGCATGCATTAGGAAGAGTAAGAACAATAATAAGGATGAAGAGTAACAACCATTGAATTTTAATCCAAGGACTTAGAGGGGGGGAGGGGGAGGGCTGGCGGCCCCAAAGTTTATGCATTCATCAGGAGGGTCGAATGGCATGACTACCATCAGGGAATCTTATCCATTTAGCCGCATACACATGCCATCAGGCTTTCATTATGTTTAACAAACATCAAACTCTGTGTAACTTGATGGATTTTGTCTGCGGGTACGCGTAAGATTAGGTTTTTTATGGTAGAACCAATCCATCAGGGTTTAAGTCATAGACTTGGCACTAGTGCTCATATTTTTCAGAACTTATTTCAGTCTTTCCGACGATATTTGTTCAGTGGGAGAAGACGTATCCGTCAACTATGAGGCGTCTGTGGTGCCTTGGTCAATCTCAAATGTTGTGCTAGCTCAGTATTTGAGAGATACTCATAAGGATAGGGTCTACGTGCGTTTGTACATAGGGTGAGTGTATGTGAATATCTGTGACTGTACCATAAAAAAATTGTTTCGAGAAGGGCCGGTAAGCACCTAGTCACCGCAAGGGCATTGGAACTCCCGCTGCTCTTATTGCTTGGACAATCTGGAAGCACCGCAACGCTTGAGTTTCTTATGGAGCCACGCACCATCGCATATCCGCATGATCCACACTATACATGAGGAAGCTCACACCTGGGCGAAAATGGGTGCTCGAGGGCTTAGTAACATCAGTCATGTGACCTAAACCTTTTGTATCTCTGGGCTGAGCACCCCCCCCCCTCTCTTTGCTTATTGCATTCTCATTAACGCCTTCTAGTGTACGATGCACGAGGAGCACCACATGTAACTTCTACCCCTCTATCAATGAAGATACGGACTATGCGTATTCACGAAAAAAAGAGTCAGTAAGTACCATAAAAGTTCAAACGGTTACAAGATATATACAATATTAGACTTGTGTTGAAGATCATGTCATTTGTTAATAGGCATCAAATATTAGTCTTCCACATGATATCTCATCATCGAAAACACGAAGGTTCAAACGAATCAGATGTGACATTTAAATAGATGGTTATAGATATGTGTCAATCAAAGTTTTGATCGAGAGAGAGGATAAACTTTCATGCTTGCTATACACAACGGATGTGCTGGGAAGACCTGAACTCAAAGAGAAGGAAATTTAACTCATATACACGTGCTGAACTTTCTCCTTTTTCGGGAAAAGAAATAAACTTTTCATTCAGTAAAGCTAGTTTTCTCCATATTTGGAAATGAGTCACAATCTTTGCAAGTTTTCACCTGAAACTACAAGATATTGTTTTTTTTCTTTCATGCATTCACATGGTCACCTAATGTAAACAAATTCTCTTGATCCTTGATAGAATGTAACTCCCTTTATTGATGTGACTTGACTAGCTCGATAGAAAAAAAAATCTCCTTCATGGTTCATGCATTACATCTAACAGCAACATCGCATGGCTTTTATTCATTGATCGTATCTAGCAAGTTCTCTCGCATAGAGATTAAGTGGAATGCGACAGATAGTATTCAGCTGAAACTAGAAGATACATGTTTTGTCATGCATTCGTGGTCGTTAGCGTAAACAAATTCTCTTGATTCTTGATAGGATGTAACTCCCTCCATTGGTGTGACTTGACCAGCTCGATAGGAAAATTTCTCCTTCATGCTGCATCGCATCAGTCAGGAACATCACATGACTTTTATTCGTTGATTGTAGCTAACAAGTTCTCTCACATGGAGGTTAAATGAAACGTGACATATAGTTTTAACCTGAAACTGGAAAATACATTTTTTTTCCCATGCATTCGTGCTGATTAGCATACACAAATTCTCTTGATCCTTGATAGGATGTAACTCCATTCATTGGTGCGACATGCCAGCTCGATAGGAAAATTTCTTCTTCAAGATTCATGCATTACATCTATCAGGAACATCACATGGCTTTTATTCATTTGATCATAGCCAGCGAGTTCTCTCACATAATAGAAGCTAAGTGGAAAGTGATAGATATAGTTGGTCACATATATTTCTTTCCATACATGTCTATCCCCCCCCCCCCCCCCCCCCCCCCCCCCCGGACAAATATGTATGTTTTCAAATGACATCATGTGGGACAAATACACAAAGGAAAAATAACCATACTCAACCATTTGAACGTATTATCTTTGGTGTAGGTTAATTATCTCTGATTGAACATAATTATTTTTAATCAAAGATAATTAACCTACATCAAAGCCACCACAACCCAAGCCTAGAATGTCTCGTAAGATGCATGGCTTGTTTCAAAACGTATTGGTATTGCGGAAGAAAGAGCAAATTGCCCAGAACAAAAAAACTCAACTGCTTGGTGTACATACTTCTGCTTCACAAATCACACATATGGGTCTGCAATCTCGCCATCGTGCTCTATCTCCTATAAAGTTTTGATGGATGACAGGAGAGAGCACTAGTAGATTACGAAAGAGTACCACGATTGGGTTATAGAAAGTTATTGGTGTTTTTTTACTTCTTAAACAATACTCCCTTCTGGTTTAGTGAGCTCATCTTGCAAATCACATCAACCAAGAAGACCTACTTAAAGTTCTAGGCAACATATTTGTGCTGCATGCATGGCCCTCTCACTCCTTCATGCATTGGTTGATTTTACATTGGGAACAAAAAATGATAGAATTTAATATGAACATGGCTACCTTTGCATGTTCCCAAGACAATGAGCCTTACAAATTGGAAATTTCTGATTTTTGAAATAGGCCCTCTGAACCAAAAAGGAGGGAGTAACTCATTGTAGTACTGGTTCTGATAGTTTGCAAATAATACTCTATGGGTGAAACAAAGTGAATTTTATGTCCACTCCAACAAAATGGCTACTCCCTCCTTCCATCTATATAGGGGCTAATGCGTTTTTCAAGACAACCTTTGACTATTGACAAGATTAATAGTACATGATATGCATACTGTGAAAATTATATCATTGAAAGCTCCTTTCACATACGAATTTGACGATATGCTTTGTGTAAGTTGCATGTCATATATTATTGCTCTAACATTTGGTCAAAGTTAGCCTCGAAAAATGCATTAGGCCCTATATAGATGGAAGGAGGGAGTACGAAGCATAAACACATAAGCTCACAAAGCAAGACGTACATAAGAAGAAGGAGCACGCATCTACCTCCAAAGAAAGCAAATGCAGGAAATTTGTTTCGCCTCATGCCCCATGAAAGTAAACTACCACCAAGAGAACTAGAAAGGCTGCTTCTGACTCGTCTAATGAGTCTTTTGATGAAGAAATGGGTGATGAAATTCCCATGTATGACCAGGCCGCAATCCTAGACAAACCAGCTCAGAGAGATTTCAGGATGATGATTGACATCATTGATAGTGCAGCATATGATGCAAAAACAAGTGATGTGAGCACTTTGGGGTTGCCAGAAGATGTTGCCGAACTGGTAACGAAGCATAACCTTGAGAATGAAGCACAACCTTGAGATGAAGAAAATCACCAAGAAGCTCAAGAAAGCAGTTAATGACAAGCAAGCTCTCGAGAAGATGAGAAATGAAGCCAAAACTGAATACGAGAGAAAAAGCCTGAAGAAGGAAATTGTTGATATCACACAAAGTCCCTCAGTGCCATTCGGAATGAAAAGGTTGAATGGTATTCCGAAATACACATGGATGTGTTTCAGTTGTGTGATAGAAAGACGAAGAAATTGATTGCATGGAAGATCTTGCTCGCAGGAGAGTGCAAGAGGAAAATGTCAAAAAGCACTAGCCAGAGCTACCAAGCCGAAAGGAAAGAAAGATTGCCGTATTCAGATCATGGCTTCTGATGTTGTTCCTATCAGCACGAGTGCTCCCTTGCAGCAGGTTCTTCCTTCCCCACCTCATGAGGATGAACCAGAGCAGCAAGTTGCCACCGAGGTCATCGTTCTGGTGCCCACAGCTGAAGACAAGCAAAATGGTGTTGTTGACATCTTTCTCGATAATCCAGATGAAGAAAACGCACCACCTCAGCAACAGGTCCATGATGAAACGAAGTGGAAATTTTATGTCCACTTCAAAAAATAGCGATGGAGCATAAACACATAAATATAAATGAAAAATTACAAAATGAAAATAGAACGACACTTTTGGTTTCGCACTTGCGAAGTTTATCTTTTGGCTAAATAGGCCCCTCCAGCCCTTCGTATCCCCCAAATATAATATAATTATCCCCTACTTCTGTGATCCTAATTTCTTGGCTACAGCCACGTGGAGGCCCATCTGTCCCGGTTCATATAAGAACCGGGACTAAAGGCCAAGGGCTTTAGTAACGACCCTTTAGTCCCGGTTCCTAAACCGAGACAGATGGGCCTTACGAACCGGGACAAATGACCCTTTTTCTATTAGTGCCTCCAGCCCTCTGTATCCCCTAAAAATAATATAATTATCCCCTACTTCTGTGATCCTAATTTCTTGGCTACATGGTACACACCTCTCACTCTCATGAGTGTATTAACGAGTTGCTCGACTTGTTAAGATCGTGATAGTTAAGGCTCACCTCGTTAAGCTTATTAAGCTTTAAAAAATTGGCAAATAAAATAAAATATGTGTTGTGTTTCACTAATGAGCTTAAACGAGCTGCTGGTGAAATTTGTTAGCTTGTTTGTCAGGCTTAACAAGCTGACATCAATGATTAGTTATGTACATAAAGAAGTGAATGTGAGTTTAATGAGCCAAGCTATCGAGTGGTCATTAAGCCCGCGAGCTACGAGCTTTTAGTTCACATTTTTTCATTTTTCACACCCGCTCACAAGCACTCATCCTTATTTCTTCTAATAATTCTACTCCCTCCATTCCATAATGTAAGATCGTTCGCAGTTGTCGTGTTTTTTGTATTATTGTCCAACTAGTTTTTGAGGTTCAGTAAACTTTCTTTTGTATCCATGCCCACACCGTATTTATTCGTTTCTGACTATATCATATTTTCCATATTCATCCAACCGTAAAGGAGTAGCAGATACATAGAAAATATTTTGCTATCAAACAGGGTCTAAATATGTGTTTTCCCCATATGTATCTGACGCTATTATGGCGACATGGTGACGCAGATCGACCGGTCCAACTTCACCATTGAGCACACGTACTCCTACCGAACTCCGATTTGGACTTGACACTGTGCAGTTGTTCAATCCTATCAGCCAGAACAGCCACACATGCACGCAAAAGTATATCATGGATCGATCCTGTGTCGACCCGGGCATCTCATGCTTTGAGAACCATCGGCCCCGCGCGCGCACCAACCTGTCATGATGAAAAGCACTTTCTAGTAAGTACAAAACATCTCGATCTCACCTACCTACGCCATGCAATTCTTATACACCTTGGAACGGCGCGCAGGTCGGCCAGTACTTGCGCGCCATGGCCATCCACCACAGCGTGCAGCTGATGGCACTGGCCTCTCTGGCGCTCGTCGCCGCGGTGGCTCCAGCCACGACGCACCTCCGCTTCTACATGCACGACATCGTGACGGCGGAGGCGCCGAGAGCGGCCACGGCGGTGCGCGTCGTCAGGGGCCTGACGCCGCTGCCGAACGACCCCAGCAACCGCTTCGGCGACATGTACACCATCGACGATGCTCTCACCGAGGGGCCCGGTGCGGCGTCGCCGGTCATCGGGAGGGCGCAGGGGTTCTACCTCTTCGCGTCGCAGACGGACGCCGCGCTGCTGCTCAGCGCCAACTTGCTGTTCACGGCGGGGAAGCACAACGGCAGCGCCATCGCCGTGTTCGCCAGGGACGCCATCCTCGACACCGTCAGGGAGCTGCCGGTCGTCGGCGGCACCGGCGCCTTCCGCGGGGCTGCTGGATACGGCCTGCTTCGGACGAATACCTACAACGCCACCACCAACAACGCCGTGCTCCAGATCGACATGTACCTGCAGGTGTAGGCACAGCGCGTGCACGTACGTTTTTTTTCTTTTTGTAAAACTCCCTCTGCTGTCTTCGGCCAACTGCCTAGTAGGCGATGTGAACTCCTCCCTGTATATGGATGTGCGGTTTTCACTGTTGTCACTCCACCCAACTATCATACTAGTGAAATGTGTAACTTCGTTTGTTGCTCTTACTAAATACTATATGAAACAGTCGACGAGAAACTCCCCCCACATGTGGATGTACATTTTTCACTGCTGACATCCCGCCCCACCTACCCCATCAGTGAGATGTGTCGTTTCGACTGCTGCTCTGGTCAGCTGCCTAGCAGTCAATGCGCAATTTTCAGTTAATAAGGAGTTGACTCATTTAGTAGTAAAGTTGCATCTTATAGCACTAAAGTTGGTTCCTACAACATCAAAGTTGGCTACAAATGTTCATCAAAACATACCATAGGGGCCTAGTTTCGAAAAAGCAAGTCGTGCTTTTTTTTGTCAACGTGAGACAAAGACAAGAAATTGAGAAACAGTATAACGCGGCGAGCTACGTGTCTCCACAACGATTTGGCATTCTGACCCGTACAGTTGACTCGCTCAACGCTTTGGATGTTCTGGTCGTTCCACCGTGCGATCCGTCTATTCTACTGCGCCACTCAAGCGCCCCGGCCGGCCCAACACTAAATGGGCTACTGCTGCGAAGACCCACCTGGAGGCCCTCTCAGTCACCGATGCAGCGTACCCTTCGATTCTGAATACATGGTTACGATTGGATTGACGCGTGCGTTGGGCGCATGACTCTAGAGGGTTCTCTACAATCTGCGAATCAGGCGATGGTGGTGGCAGCGGCCTCCTCACACCAGCGCACACCCTCCCTGAACCCTAGAGCCGACCGCCACATGCCATCCCTGTACGTCAGACCCCCCGCTTCTTCTCCTTCCTCTTGTCCTTCCATGCTCCATCCCTGTCGCACAACGACGGCGATCCACCTAATGACAGATAACAGACGGCAGCCGGCGGCTTCCTTTGCTGCAGTCACTGCTGGGGAAGAAAAAGAGGCATTGTGCAACTGCTGCAGCAACCCTCTGGCTATTAGACCTCCCGTGACTTCCATGCCGCTCGGATCCAACCTTGCAACCAACTTCCAAATGGATTCTCTCTGCGATGGCTGTGGATTTCTGACGGGAAGGAGAGAGAGCCCCATTCTCCCCAGCGTGCTCACTTTGGGAGATAAACTCACGTGCGGAAGGTACGAGCACTGCAAGTTCATATTACGATTTGATGAATGTATTTTGTTTACTGATTCTTACTGGTCAGTTTGAGATGTATCATTTTCATGTTCATCCGTACTGCCGCTGGTGGATTAGTTGTTTTTTCTTAATTCTGAATTCTGAATTGATAGCTCTGTCAGGGCTGAAGTATAAGGCCATGGTTTCAAATAATGGGATGAGCAAACCACATGCTAATGCTAAAAATATTGGCAAATATGTATGTAGTATGTTCGATATCATCTCCCCATTTTGTTCATGTTAGAGGAATAGAGGTAACTGATTGACCTTATCTATGCATGGTGATCTATGATGCTTGCTCCTTATTTTTTCTGTTTCCAGAAAAATGTTCTTTAAGGCAACATTTTGGTTGGTCTCATATATTTTGAAGGATTGCTTAAGTGAACTGCAAATGTGATTATCACTTTTTCTGCATGCCTATCCTACTGTATTTTTTACTCCCTCCGTTCCTTTATGTAAGATGTATTATTTTCGGCACGGTGACCAAGGCACATAAGTATAGACATGTTACGGCGAAATTACCCTTGGCAAATTTGTTGGCTAGTGGCAAGTAAATCAGTTAGTCCAGAAAAGTAAGAGATACATGCAATCGATAGAGAGGTACTTTCCTTCTTTTGCTACAAGGAGAGATACAGACAATCAGGAGAGAGATACTTTCTTTTTTCTGGAGGGCTAACAAGTGAATTATGAGGAATTAGAAGAAATGCACCTTACATTTTGGAATTTTATCAAAAAATAAATACACCTTATATAAAGGAACGGAGGGAGTACTAGCCTTCATTTTCCCTTGGTTGGTCTCATATATTTATTTGAAGGATTGCTTAAATGAACTGCAAATGTGATGATCACTCCTTGAGCATCCTTATCCTACTGCATTTTTTTACAATCTGACGCACGATCATCTATGTACTGAAAAGAAAGGAATGCATGTCATCTTTTATCAGGAACATACTTGGACAGTTGTATTAAAATGGTCTTAGTGTTCGTTCAATGAACGGCCAGCCTAACGAGACCATGAGTAGTTGAGTTTGCACCTATATCCTGTCACAACAAAAGCATGTACTTTTTATTCCTCCCTTGGGTGTTGAAGTACCATTGGCCCATTGCAGACAAGAACATTGGTGTTTTTTTCTCTTTGTAATTGGAGGATACCCCTTTAGCGTAATATATCTGTGCTAGAACATAAACTGAAGTTAAGTATTCAAGCAAAGATGTGGCCTCTTAATTAAATATTATTTCTTCCATCAAAAATATTTTTCTATAGTTATGGACTTGGGTAATTAGAAGTGTTCAAATTAAATTATTTATTTGAATTACTAAATAGTTGTAAAATGTTTGTATTATTATTTCATTAGAATGGATGAGCGCGGCAACACGCGCCTTTATGATTTATTAACTTTTCTAAAATGGGTGTTTGGTCGGAAGCGCTAGAGCAAATAGAGCGTCCTATAGCCTCACATTTCCTATTCGACAACCAAATATTGTCACTTCAGCCTATAAATCTGATTCCATATGGTTTACCTATAATTGCAACATTGCTCTTAAAAAAATTGTTGAAACATTGTTGCATTTTTCATAAAACATCATAGTGTATTGTTTCAATATCTGAGTTCGTTAATAGAGGCATATGTGGCCAAGTTGTATAGTGAGATTAGTCCCACGCCGAGGGTTTAGAAAAATCTTCACCAAGGGTATATCATAGCATTTTCAAGTTGATCATTTTACATGAAGCGAGAAGGAATATGTAAAAGGGGTGCTATGTACATATGAGCATGCATATTGAGTGAATTGTATTTGTGATGTGCTACAATGTATATAGTTTAGAAGTAAGTTATGTACAACACAAAACACAAAACAAAGTGATTTGCTAGAGAGTCACCGAGAGGTTGGGGGTTCTTATATTTTGTTTTGGAAAGCAGTGACATTTTTCTATCCAGAGTGAGCATTATAATGGCTAAGAGGTATTATTTTTCAAGTTTTCCTCAATTCTGATATGACTTACTAGCACACAAATACTCTAGGTTGAGTGATTGTGATGTCCATTTTGTCATCCATAAAGGCCGGGGGTGTTTCATTTCTTTCTATAAATAAAAAGAAAATAATTGTAGGCATTTCATGCAACTTATTTCTTATTACCAACCTCTTTTGACATATGCATATTCGTCCATTCATATGAGTTCACGGAATCCGTTCATCGACGAACCAAAGGTCGTTCTAGAACAAATGCACCAAGATTCACGACTCATTTGTGTCTTAGATGAGAATAATATAATGTGTATCTCATTTTGGATGAGAAGCCAAAAGTTGAACCACTCCTTTCTTCAATAGAAAGCCCGAAGAGAAAATAAATGCACCTCATTTTGTGGCCACTTTGCCAAATCCACGAGAAGTGCTCCCCGGGTGGCAGTTTTCTCAAAGAACTAGTTGATACCCCGCGCGTTGCTGCGGGAATTAGTAGATGAATATTTTTAAAAATATAGATAAATATTATATATAATATTGAGTAACAATCAGACCATTTGCTACATCAAGACATAAGAGAAGGATGTTCCTACAAGCCTCCACAGAGATCAGCGATTCTGGGCCATTGGATCGGTTCCCTTGATGCATTTCTGGACGTTGGATCAACATCTGGATGAACCTGGGCCGTCGGATCTGAGATGAACACTGCTGGAATGAATAGTAATGGCAGCAAAATGTAAATACTGTGCCCCCACCGGGGTATTTTGGTCATTTCGTATATTGGGGGTATAAAACGGGGGCGCTCCTGTCCAGAGACCAAGCCGCCTCCTCCTATCTCCCTCCCTCCCGCAGCCGACTCCCTCCATCCCTCCCGCGCGCTTCCTCTCCCCCCCCCCCCCCCCCCCCCTGAGCAGCAGCGGAGGGAGGACGAGGAGCACGACGGCGGCGGCGGGGAGGAGCAGCAGCAGGGCAAGGCGGCGTGCTGCGCCGTCCCGCGTCTCCTCTCCTCCGACCACGCCGCCGTGCTGCGCGACGGCGAGTGGGCGCCCGCCCTCCCCGTCCGCGAGCTCGTCCCCGGGCACGGCGGCGGCTCCCGAGCCCTCCTGTTCCGACCCCGCAGAGTGCTCGACCCGTAGCCTCTGCTCGCCCTCGCCTCGCCTCAAGTGCATGTGGACGTCACCGGGAAGAACGTCAGCTGCAGCTCGCACAACGACTCTGCCTGGAGGCGTTGCCATCTACTGGAGAAGCTTCAGACCGTCCTCCTAGCTTTCGTGCATCTCCGGGAAGAAGACAACCCGAGCTGAGTCGCCTCCGATCTGCGGTGGGTGCCATCTCCACTTCCCCCGTTTTTTCGGTCTCTCTCTCGGATTTACCAGTTCATCTGCTCCAGATTCGATAAGATATGTCTATCTATTCATTTGCAGGGGGAGTTGGATCCCAATGGCAGCGTTGCAGTCCTCTAAATCTGTTGGGAAGAAGGAAGAAGATGGGACTCATATACATGCCTCTCTCTGGTGGAGTTGAAGATCTGCCCATCCCTGCATCGTGTAGACTGTGGCCTGCAGGTACCCCCTTGCTTTGTTTAAGTGCATATTGTGTTCGTTGCTATCTGCTGCAAGGAAAAAATAATCTCTGTAATATGCATGCCCCACTGCCTACTAATTAGTGCCTTCTTTGTTCTTCTGAAATTTAGCTGCGGTCACCAATCACTTGCCCGTACATTATGTTGCCACTCATGACTCATGATTATCTGACTTGCTTATGCAATATATCTCTTATCATTGATAGATATATGAGTGATTCATGCGGAATCTATTTTTGCTAGGTTGTCTGAGACATGTAGCCGATAATAATTTTCAGATTTAATGTTCATATTGTTGTGAGTTTTGGAAAGATTTAAGCTTTCCTCAGTTTCCCCACTGATATGTACTTCTTTAACACTCTTTGATTATTTCAGAAAACATCTGATGACATGGACGTGATGGGGTAAGTTGCGAAAACTCATGGGGCCCTACAACAAGTTGACATAAATCCTGAAAATGTTCACAGCCTGTTTGAAAAATACATTATTCATCGGGGGACTAACTGGGACATCATTTTGTGCCTAGATATTTAAACAAGTCAATTGCCAAGCTACAAATGGGGCTGGCAGTGTGGCGCAACAAGCCTGAGCTGCTTGAGAGTGCAGATATGCATGAGGCAGGAAAGGAAAAAGGCTTCAGTACCATGAAGACCTGGCTGCCTCAAGGTTCATACTTTGCAATGCTATTTGATTTTTCCTTTTGTTGGCCTAGCTATTGGTTGCTGAGTTTATATTTTTTAGTTAGAACAGATGCAGATGATTTCACAGGAACCCCAAAGCCTGCAACTAGCAAGGAATGTACGGGCAAATGTGCAAGTACATAATTAAAGAATTGAATCGGATCATCTATCATCATAGCAAATAGACTCAAATCAAATATGATTATTTATCATAATAATAACTAGAATAACTGAATAGGGTTATTAATCATATGCAACCATTTTTGCTTCTTCCCATTTTGCATTGCCGTGTTTATTCCATGTAGTAGTAAAATGATTTTTTATGTGTTCGTTGCAGGGAGGCCTGCGAGGAATGTGCTCCAGACCGGCAAGGTGCTGCTCAACAGCGAGAAGCACCATCGGCATCAGCAGTGTCAGCGTCACCACCTCCTTGGCATGCAGAAGATGTCACTCCCAAATCGTCTCTGTAATGCATCCAGGTATACCAGATGCTACTACTGTTCTCCCTGCCCCTATCTCTATAATTGATTGTTCACTAGCCTGGCCCATGGGAGCCCACGACTCAGGACAATGTTTTAGTAGACATAAATGATTGTCGGTTTATTGAGTTAAGATTTGTTTATGGTGAGGTCATGCCATGTTGTTAGCGGGCACAAATATCTAGTGAGTTGTTGGTTCAGGAGATCAACATTTGGTTTAGTATCTATGAAGAGGTGAGTCTCGTGGCGGTGAGCGGAACGGAGACAAGGATGGCGAATTGTTTAGTATCTATTTCACAGAGTTGGATATGCATGCTC
The DNA here is from genome assembly GCF_003073215.2 of Triticum urartu. Lineage (NCBI taxonomy): Eukaryota > Viridiplantae > Streptophyta > Magnoliopsida > Poales > Poaceae > Triticum > Triticum urartu. Next base: position 98,189,594 of record NC_053025.1, read on the forward strand.
GTGTTGTTCTTCAGCTTATGTCATGTAGTTTAGATTCATATATACACTACTTAATTAGGAGCTGATTGTTTATATATGCATCAAGCAATAGTTGGTACTCGTTGATTATCCAGAAATAAGAGATGAAAGTTCCTACATGGCTCCTTAGAGATCAGCGACTCTCGGCCGTCGGATCGGTTTGCTTGATGTGATTCTGGGCGTCGGATCGAGATCTGGAGGAAGCTGGGCCGTCGGATCTGGGATGAGCACTGCAGGAATGAACAGTTACTGCCTCAACGCGCTGCCTTTTACTTCGTTTTTTCGGTCTGGCGTCGCTGGCGTGGGTCCGCTCGCGGGTGGGCCGCGTTTGTCAGCGACCGTGGCTTGGATATGGCCCGGTTGCCCCGTCGCGCGCATCGGCGGGTAAAGATCTTGTGCCACCGCACGTAATATCCTGCGCCCGCCGAGGGTACGTCGGTAATTTCGTGTCCAGACCTCGTGCGTGTCTTGCGGTGGTTCGCCCCGTGCGGCTATGGGGTGGGGAGGGCAGCGCCTTGCCCTTTCGTGCTCATTCATCCCCTTCTTCTCCTTCTCTCTGGATTCTTCTGCTAGCCAGCCATCAGGAGCTCCTGGTGGTCCTCCTCGATATGGATGTGCTATACATCACCTCCTCGCCTCTTGGCTGCTTCGATGCCTGTGGCGTTCGTGCTCATCGGTGGGACGGTGCAAGGCGCAACTCCGATGCAGTGGCGTGTATGTGCGGTGTAGGAAGCGGTTCCTTGCCGGCTGGACGACGTCCAGGCGCAACCCCACGTCCACTGAGTAATGCCTCGGCTACAACCTCCCTCGGTGAGCCCCATCTCCCTCCCACTCTGCTTCGGCTACTATACGGGACATGGACAGAGCTATGATGATCAGTTATGGCTTATATAGGCATGCTCTTGAGCAATCGAGGCACTTATGGGTATTAATTTGGATCCCCCCTCATTTCTTTGAGCCATTTTTTGATCATGTTTTTATTTTAGTGGCTCTGTCCTTGGATGGTCATTTCTGATGAGTGATAACCAGGGCAGTTTCACATGACCCACCGGTTGGAAGCCATTCTTGCTAGGGCGATGATGATTAACGGTGGTTGAAATAAATGTGCCTTTGAGCAATCGAGAAACCTGTGGGTATCAAGTTGGATCCTCCCTCTTGTCTCTAGAATCCTTTTTGATCTTGTGATACTTATTGTTCTGTCCTTGGATGGTCATTCTTGTTGAGTGATAACCAGGACAGCTCCACTGTATAAACAGATTGATCTGGTGATAAGAGATGACGGGGATAGGTTATGTGATCGAGGAAAGGAAAATCTGAGCCCACTATGCATTGAATCCTGAACCCTTTTTATTTGTGTTTAAAGGTGTTGCTTATTTATTCTCCAGTGTTTACAGCCATCTTATGTAAAGATTTCTTCTCTTTGATACCTTTATTGCATATGAGTTGTTTTTCATCTTTTATTGTTTGTTGTTGGTCCTTGATTTAATCTGGTTAAGAGTAAGTTGCACTTTGTTATTCTGGGATAAACGATGGTTTGGCAATGCTATTGGTTCTTCAAGAGTTCAGAGGAGGATTTCTAATATTATTTTATTGTTAAATAGTCATGACAGTAAGATTCCTGTATCTTTTCGTCATGAGGAGCAATGGGGCATTGCACACTTATGTGTACTGCTACCTGATTATCGTTGGTCTTTTGTATAAAGGTCTTGCTATAATTTTGTATGGTCCTTCTTCCCTAAGGTGTATTATGAATGTTTTTCCGAGCTATGGAATGTATTCCTAATCCTGATCTATAGAACTGCCTTTCTGAACTTGATGTCTAAGTTCTACTGGACAATGCTTATTTGGATAGACGCTCATATCCATCCGTCAAGGACCAACGAATATGTCCACAAGGAGAAGGAGGACACAGATCGGGCAAGCCAAGCTGCTGGCCATGGCGCTCCCATCACATCCATCCGTCAAGGGGGGTCGACCAAGGCGGACTGCTGCTTTCTTCCTTCCTCCGGCGCTCGCTCCTCAACTCAAGGTTCTCTCTCTCTCTCTCTCTCTCTCTCTCTCTCTCTCTCTCTCTCTCTCTCTCTCTCTCTCGGGACGCCCATCTTCTTCTTCTTCTTCTTCTTCCCTTCACTTGCGTGACCTCACCTGATGCGCTTCATTTCACTTGCTTGGTTTCTCCATGCAGCCCAACATCCACCACCACTGCCGCTGGTTCGGTTCTGCCACCGTTGTCAAGCATCTGCTCTGTCGTGCACGCCTCAAGCACAAGGTACCCGTCCTCCTCCCCCTCTTCCATTTTTTCCTTCTTATTTCTTTCCCTGATGCCCCCTTTCCCTTGCTTTCCTTCGTTGCTCACGCACGCAGAGACATCAACAACACCAGCGCCCAACCCTAGCCACACCTCAGACCCGAGATAGCGCACAAGCTTGGTGTGAATGGTTCCTCTCCTCTGCTCTCTCTGCACAAACATTACTTTGTTTGTGGTTTACTTCTCGTCAGGTCAGTCTGTGATGCAAATTCATTCCTTTCAGTGGATGGATTGATTTACCTACCCCTGATTGATTGATTTTATTTATCCTCCAATGCCACTAATTAGTTGCAGAACCACTATCGAAGTCAAAACTGCTGCAAAACCGAACCAGGATGTTTTCAAACAAAATGCCACCAATCTGGGACATTATTAGCTTCAAAGTACCAAGTGATGAGTAATAATGTACCACAGAGCCGATGCTCACAAAGGAATATCATCAAATCGTGTGGGGCGGTCTTCCATGTACTCGGTTTGTTCCGTCCCGCTGCTTTTCTTCTGTTTTGTACTCACGCTTCATATATGTCCTAATATACAATGACTGCCTGTAATCTGTTCACCAAAACATCCAAGTGCATATATGATATATCTTCCCAAAAGAAGCCTCTATATGATTGAGCTTGACCCCTTTTCTATGGATATTTTTGATACTTCCTTTTATTTGTTTTCAGGGTAGGCTCTCGGTGAATATGTCGACTTCTTGCGCTCCTAATATATGCGGTTTTACTTATGCCTGGTTTCATAAGTGGTCTGTGAAAATTGACTTTATCTTTTGTCTCATCATGTTAGTTATCATTATGGTGATCAGATATTCTTGGCTCTTGACAATAAGTGACTTTGAGCTTGTTAAATTAAACTACTCTCTGCAGGTAATAGTTGTAACTGGAGTAATCAGTGTAAAGTTTGTGGTCTGCACCTCTTTTTTTCATAAGAGAACACCTATATTTTATATGAAGAGTTACTGTAACAACCATGGAACCTGAGTATTCAGTTTGTGTACTTCCAGGGTCTACATCTACGCCTGCTTCTCTCGCCTCATTGAACCATTTTTTCTCTGGGCCTTCTTTATTTATTTGACAGAACTTTCTTTAGCAATACACCGATTCAGAATATTCGTATATTCTTTTCTTAGTCATTCTCAATTTTGCACAATTGTGATTCTCAAGTGGTCTATTTCTATCAGGATTCATCTGTGAAGCCTGAGAAAGTACGCGTCGGTGGGGGTCTCCATGGTTGCTGCCGACCGGATGTCACCACTGCTGCCGATGTCGTCGTTGCCCTAACCACTGTCCCGCAACACAGGTTTGTATGCCTCTCCCTCACCCACTGCTTCTCTCGCCTAACTGATTCCTTCTTCATTGCGATCAAGATTCATTAGTGTTGCACTTTCCCCTGTTACTTAGTGCTTAGGAGAAGGAGAGGCATGGCTGTAGCCACATAAACAGATGAGGAAGAGGCGAGCTGCCGCTAGCCCCCAGTGGCGTGCTGCATCTCCCATTGGTGCTTGCGACAGGAGAACCACACCCCTGGCCTCTTCATCTACGCCTCGGTTGTTGTCTCCCCAAGGAACGCCAAAGGCAACAATAGCAAGGTGAGGCCCCTACCTGGAAAATAAGGTTCAGGAGGTGTTTATCTTGTGATTCAGTAACTTTTCATTTAGTGAATGCTTTCATATAATCCAACCGTTCCAACTTTATGACATATTCAAGATACACGTTTGGTTAGCCTTTTTAATTGAGCACTGTTTGTTTTTGAGTTTAATGGGCAATTGTAGTACTTCATGCCATTGTTAAAGCTCTGCACTTTAATCACACTAAATATAGTTGTCTATTTTACCAGTGGTATGTAAATGAGACAATCTGGAAATTGCAGCCATAAATAAAAACCTATGTTCTCTCGTTTCCTATATGTATCGCTATGTAGGTAATTGCTTATCTGGTACGACGATATCAGTCTATGCATGTAGCAGTCCCTTTCTCTGTCTATGATATGGTTGCTCATCTATTATTATAGGATTGAGCAATTGTTTGAAGAGCTTCCTAATATTCTAATAAATTCAAGACGTGTGATCGAGCTAGGCATGTGTTTAGATCGTCTCATCATATACACATTTCCAGGATCTGCTACTGTTAGATCTCTTTCATATATATATATATATATATATATATATATATATATATATATATATATATTTCACTACTTCCACTTGCTACTGTTATATAGTTTGTACTGCATTTTCAACTTGCTAAGGCTGATAAATGTTGACCCAATATAATTGATGTATTAATATGTTAGCCAAAGAAATTTGTACATCTCTTCTGGTTTATTATATATATGGATTACTGATGCTTTTATGGTACTGAACAACATATTCAACGTGGTGATGCAGGAGTGTAGCAGATTCAACGTGGCGACCGAGTCGCTCCTGAATGCGGAGAAGCGGTGCCGCCTGGCCGGTGAAGTGGCCGGCAGCAGGAAGTCTGCCGTAGACATCGTGGAGATCCTCTTCAAGGACATCGCCTGGAAGACGCTCAGTGACCAGATCATCGTGTCATCCTCTCCAAGAGGGGCCAGCTCAAGCAGGTACAACTGCTCACCACAGCTCGCTCCTCTTCAAGAGGGTCCAGCTCAAGCAGGTGGTCCGCCGTCGACATCTCTTTTGTATGCACATCTCAACTTTAATAGTAAGTTATCTTTCGATGGTTTGAGCACTAGGTTTGACTACTTGATGATCCTATCGTACCTTGTAGTTTTTATCATTTGTAAAATACTTTTTTCTTGCTGCTACAGAAGGAATCTATGGAACTTACTACATCTATACTTATTTTCTTGACATGAATGAGAAGATGCTAGCTAATCAGGAACAGTCTAAAAACGTTGTGCGGCAATATAGGCCACTAACTAACCTGAAAGGAACTCCACTTTTATATTTTGACCAATTGGTCTGCAGGGCTATGTCTATTGGTGCCATTATATTTAAATTAATTAATTATCTTGCTGGTTTTATGGGCTGAATGTACACTATCATGTAATTCAGACTACTGCTAATGGCATTGTGAGCTACTCCCTCCGTTCCAAAATAGACGACTCAACTTTGTACTAACTTTAGTACAAAGTTGGGTCATCTATTTTGGAACGGAGGGAGTAGATGTAACTGGATGATCAAGTAGTGGGTTGAATATTGTTTGAACAGTGTGTAACTTTGTAACCATTTCTTAGGTTTATGCTTGATTATTTTGTGTGATTTGGGTTGCTTTTAGTTCTATTCTTACCTAAGGTTATTTGTCTTCCAGTAAAAAGGCTTTATTATCAAGTGCCATCATCTAGCATGAATTAGATCTAAAATAAGGTGTTTTTCTTTGCCAAACAATATGCTTGAATGGAAATCGTCCTAAGAGCAGAATGAAATGTTGACTGGTTGAAACATAGAAATTTAACTAAAAAAAACTGCCCATATGTGGTTTCAAGCTACTACTATGAATTTAGGAGCCTCCTTGACTTCATGTCATGGCTATGACAGTAGGAACATGGGTTCTTGGTGTTGAGGGTGTTCCCTATATTCAAAGAACTTGGAAATGCGTGACACGTAGCAATGACATGTGCAAGTGCAAACTGTAGAGGAGTAGGCAGTAGTGCATGTAAATAATAAAAATACATCATCTGTGTGTGTAGGACACACACCCATGATTCATAATCATTTGTGGCTGTCTTAGAAGAAAAATTCCCATTGTTGTTCATCCCCTATTGAGTGTTCTCTGTTGGTGAAAGAAACATGTACTCTTCTTTGTTTTAGTGCTCTGTTTCCCTACTTTTGTGGTAGAGAATGGTGTGTCTTTGCTTTGTTTAGCTTACAACAGCTTGGCATTAACCCTCTTGGCTCACATACACAAAGTGTAACATTTATCTATACTTTGTGATGCAATAGCTTCATGGGTAGGTGTTTCGAGGTTTCTCAGGTTGCAACATTAAGCGAGTACCAATATTTTTAGTTACATTCTGTCTGACATCTATTTATAGCTCCAGTTCATTCAGACGTTGTTAGTCCCATTTAGATACATGGTAGCAATATCATGCTGTCATTGCCCTTTTTATCGTCCGAATAGCAATTGAGTTACTAATAACTTAACATTACACGTTTGACCAAAACATTTATAGCTCCAGTTCATTCAGACGTAGTTAGTCCCATTTAGATACATGGTAGCAATATCATGCTTTCATTGCCCTTTTTATCGTCCGAATAGCAATTGAGTTACTAATAACTTAACATTACACGTTTGACCAAAACGTTTGGACAGGCACCCTCGTGCCAAGGCGCGTTGCCGATCTAGTACCTGATGGATTGCCGCGGAAGCAAAATGAATCCCGTGTATAAGAACTAATTTGGATTTGCCCAATTAGAAACATTGAATAAATAAAATTAACCACCAGAACTAATTTCGAATTGCATTAACCACAAACTAAGTTTTAAGTTTGTGACTGCCCATTACAAAAGAGAAATGTGAACTGTAATGGGGTAGTCACAAACTTAAATATTTTATATATTTTTGGGTAGTCACAAACCCATTACAAATGGCACAACATTTTTTATGGTAAAACTAACTGAAGCTTGTTTTGAATGTGAAGCACGACGTATCCTAAAGTGCCGAGCAGCTTTATTGAACACTAAAATCGTAGACAACATCTTGGACAAATAAGTGCGGAATGTCTCACCTCGGTAATGGAGTCTCACAAAAATTATTGAATGTCACCTTTGCCACATTAGACACGATCCAAATGGGCAAGATTAAACTGGCAAGAAAATATGTGTTGTCTTGAAAAATCAAGATCAGTTTGTACATTAACAATAATACATCAAACTATTAACAAAGAAAGGAAGACACATATGTATTGTATGAAAGTAATGTATTTGGCCACCTCAGCGAATTATTTCATGAATATGTTAATAGGCACAGAAAATAGTAGGTACAACTTTAGCATAATGAAGATGGGCATGTAATGCATTTTGATGCTTCTATATCTATCATAGACTACAAATACATACCAGTCAATGCTTAAAATTTCAGTTGTCATATAATGACCTATATGGAGGAGCAAATTTACAGTAAAGTGTTGGATGGAGCAGATTCCAAACCTTTATACTAATGCTGCCGACAACATTATAGTCCAAATTCAGAGGAAAGGAATTGCACCTTAGTGAGTATAATGCAACATAACATGCAACAAAGCTAGTAAACTGAAAGGCTTAATTGGGGTGAACAAAATTCAGTCTGGCACCAAAACAAAACCTAGCCAAATGCAATGAAAAGAGGCATCACTAATACATAGTAGAATATGGCCGGCTTGACAATTTTGGCAACTCCTTGGCAGGCATCTTGCAAATAGACATCAATAATGTTGCTGAAAAGGCACGAGAAAAGCAAACGACATATATTAGTAATTAAACACTTGTATGCGACACATGGACAAAATCCAAATCTCACTGTATATAATATAAAAAAGGTATAATGTTCCCTGATGTCTGAGTGAAACAGCAACTCCGTGAAGTCCATGCTGGATTATGTGGAGTTGATAGCGGAGTGTTGGAAGCCTGGTGCTCGGAGACACAGATGACGCGGAATGCACAGTGGGGACTGAAGTGATCGCAAAGGCAGAGTATAATATGATCGTACCACACGGAAGTATGTCAACCATGGTATTCCTCATCTCACGCGAAAGTGCTACAATGCTCACTTATAAGCTGAAGTGCCAGCCACTAACCTGGAGTGATAGTATTCTTTGCTGATTGAGGCCAACTCCTCGATGGTTGTCGCAGCCGACGGCGACCTTCGAGCAGGGCAGAGGCCTCGTCGGTTCTGCCTTAATCAACGATCTGTGATTCTAGGTTGCCGACAACATAACAACAACCCGGCTCACGTCCCAGCCGCCAAAGAGACGGTGGCGAGGTGGACCGTCGGGCATGTCGGGTAGTTTTTTCTTTTTTTAACAAGAAAAGGCGCTCGAAGCGCCAAATTCATTTCAGCTCAGAAACAGTGTACAGCGTGAATTACAAACTCCTGAACCTGAAAATTTGAGAGAAGAGACACCACAGGACAGGAACTATGTCTATGAGCTGAAGCGAAGCAACAAACTTGAGGTTCAACCTTAGAATGAAGAACCTGATGAGCTACATTGTGAGCTATGCCATTAATTCCCCTAGAAATGTGAAACACTCGAGGTTGCAAGCTATTAGCATGCTTGAAGAAATCAGCCAAAGGCTTCCTGATGCTCCAAGGGGTGATAGATTCCACAATCTTGCCGATAGCAGCCACCGAAGATAAAGAGAGGCAATCCATGAGAAAGGTTGGCTGAAGAATATTGAGCTTATTAGCCACTTGAGCTGCAAAAGAAAGAGCCAGAGCTTCTGCATGTAGAGGAGAAGTAGTGGGAGGAGCTGATGCTTGAATTTGCACATTGATTTCAAAACGATCTTGAGGCAAAACAAGATAGACCCCTATTCCAGTAGCAACTGCTCCCTGTAATAGACCAGGAACTTTTGAACTTCTGAAAGTAGCGTCAGAAAATATTTTGGTCCCCGTAATGAGCAAATCCGATTTAAGAGTTCGACCCTGCGTAGGAAGATGATCAGGAGGACAAAGAACTTTTGGCATCACCTGCATCTTAGAGAAATGAGGCAAGTCCTTATAAGAATCAGAGGACAAGGCCATAGTAGCAATGTGCACATGATGAGGTAGAGCGTTTTTCCTGTCAAAAAGAAAATCATTTCTAGCCTTCCAAAGACACCATAAGAAATTAAGAATGTTAGAGATAGAACCATTAGGATGTCCCATTTGAAGCAAGGCAATAAGGATAGAATGCATGGAAGTATGACCTTGGATTAAAACATCAGACCTAATAAACCAAGGATAGTCAAACCAAGCAGCACGAGCAAAGGGACAAAGAAAAAATAAATGGGATTCATCCTCCTGATGGCCACACCTACAACAGTTTTTAGATATATGAACAGAGAATCGACTAGCTCGCAAACCTGTAGGCAATGCCCTTCTAAGAAGCCTCCACGCAAAAGTTTGTACCCTAGGCAAAACCTGTTTTTGTTTCCAAACCATTTTGAGAAGATTCTTCAATTCCAAAGAAAGAACAGAAGGAGCATTTCTGGTAACTGCATGAATGTCCTGCAAACAAAGCTTATAAGCAGATTTGGAAGAACAAATGCCATTCGGAGTGAGATCCCAACAAAGCAAGTCTGGACCATCATCATTGATAATATCAGTTTGGAGAATAATTGAGGCCATAGGTTGCTGGAAAAGTAAATGAACAAGCTCATTATTCCAAATTTTTTGTCCAGGGAGCCAAAGATCCTTAACTAAAGAAGGATATCTAAAGCCCGGTTCTTGAATAATGAGATGTTCATGAATGGAAGTCCAAAGGGAGCACCAAGGTGTGCTCCAAATAGAGATATTACCTTGAGTTAATTGGTAAAAAGAATGAGCTTTCAATTTAGGAATCATTTTTAAAACCGAAGCCCAAAAAGCAGATTTAGGAGCAGAAGAATGGGCAACCCAGATGGAGGAGTCATGAAAATATTTAGCCTTAAGAACTAAATATAGCTGAGAAAAAGGGGATTTAGCAATTCTCCAAGCAGCTGCAAGAACAAGACTCTCATTGATTGCCTTCAAATTTCTTATGCCTAGTCCACCTTCTTTTTTAGAATTGCATATGTCTTTCCATGCACGAATACAAAGACTCCTTGAAGAATCATTCTCCCTAACACCTGTCCACCAGAAATTTCTAATGACAGCAGTGAGCTTTGCAATAAACTTCTTTGTGAACAGGATGTTAGCCATATAATAAACAGGAATAGCAGAGAAAACAGAGCGAATTAATTCAAGCCTCGCAGCATGAGAAAGCATATTGGCTTTGTAAGCAGGCAATTTATTCATAAATTTATCAAGAACAAAGTTATAGGCGGCAGTTCTATTTTTAGCAGGAAGAATAAGCGGATGACCAAGATGAGTGAAATTGGTATCCATGGAGGAAACAGGAAAAACTTGCTTAATCTCCTGTCTAGTAGGTTGACTAACTCGAGAACTAAAGAGAATGGCAGATTTAGCCCAGTTTGGAGTTTGACCTGAAATAGAACAAAAGTGGTGAATGAACTGAGCCATAGCAGTGGCTTCCTGAATAGTGGCTTGCCCACAAACCAACAAATCATCTGCAAACAACAGAGAATGAATAGAAGGGCAATTTGGTCCAAGCGAAATTCCTTGAAGATTTTGAGCAGCAAGAGCTTCATTGAGAGCAATAGACAATTCATTGATAGCAATAACAAACAAATAAGGCGACATGGGACAGCCTTGACGAATGCCTCTGAAACTTCTAAATTTATGTGAAGGCTGCCCATTAACAAGCACAGAGAAAGTAGGAGAAGAAATGCACGAATACACCAAATTAATGAAATGACGATGCAACCCTTTACGTGCAAGCGCAGACACAATGAAGTTCCACTCTAAAGGATCAAAAGCTTTAGCCAGATCTATTTTTAGCATGAAAGCATGATGATTCCATGAAGCAAGAGAGAAAGAGTGAGTAATCTCTTGAGCAATAATAATGTTGTCACTAATTCTTCTACCCTCAATAAAGGCTTGCTGAGCAGGATCAATATAGTCCGGAAGATGTGGCTTAATTCTATTAGCTAGCGATTTTGCAATGATTTTATAGACAACATTACAAAGGCTAATGGGACGATAATCCATAGGAACCTGAGGAACTAACTTCTTAGGGATTAGAGCAATATTAGTATCATTAATGTGGGGAGGTAAAATACCAGTTTGATAAAAGTTAATCACAAGTTGAGTGACCTCCTCCCCTATCCAATCCCAAGCAGCCAAATAAAATTCCACATTAAAACCATCTGGACCTGGAGAAGCATTCGACTTCATTTCTTTAAGAATCTGCAAAAGTTCATTTTTATCAGGAAGAAAATAAGTAGGATCCAAAGAGTTGACAGGCAAGTGAGTATTGAGAAAAGGTCTTCCAATGTCATTGTTAGGCGAGGAGAAGATGTACCTAAAATAGTTGACAAAAGTATTAGTGATAGCACTAGGCTTAAAATGAATCACATCATTCTCATCCTTAACAGAACAAACAGTATTCCTTTTTCTTCTTTTGATCACGGCCTGATGAAAAAATTTAGTATTGCGATCACCATCCGTGGCCCAACCCTTTTTACTTCTTTTTTTGTAAAACTGATTAAGTTTGGAAAGAGTTTGCTCATACCTAAGAGTGAGAGAACCTTCCAAAGTATGATTTTGCTGCTGCAAAGGAAGCTGCTGTATCTGGTTGATACTTGATTCAAGTTCCAAAAGTTCTTGCTGAAGAGGCTTTTTCTTCTTGCACCACTTTTTCAACGAACCTGCCAAAGAAGAAGACTTTGTTGCAAAGGAGTGAGATGTACAATTATTCCAGGCAGATTTAGCAAAGTTGCTAAAATCTTTCTCAAGTAACGACCAGTTTTCAAATTTAAATGTTTGCTTAGGCTTAACAAAATTACCATCAGTGGAGACAAGAATGGGAGCATGATCACTGAGAATAATAGGAAGATTAAGCACTTTAGTATTAGGATAATGCATACACCACTTAGAGTTAACCAGGCATCGATCTAGGCGTCTATAAATAGGATTAGCTGTATGTTTTTTGTTACGCCAAGTGTACGCAGGACCACTGAAACCAATATCAAAAAAACCACAATTTTTAACAAGAAAACGAAAAGCAGACAAACGATAATAATTAATACTACCATTACAACCATCCGTTTCATACAAAATGTCATTAAGGTCACCCATACACATCATGGGCTTCCCCAGGTTATCATACACAAAAGCAGCAACTTGACTCCAGATAGTACTAGTCTGCCTATGATAGGGGTCACCATATATACAAATCAAGCAAAAGTGGACACCTGAAGCTAGATGAACTACATTAGCAAGAATATAGTGAAAGGAGGCACTATGAACAGAAACTTTGAGTTCATCATTCCACATAAGCCAGAGCCCACCGGAAGCACCTCTAGAAGGAACAACAAAGCTATTAGCAACATCAAACCTATTAACAAGATCAATTGATCGAACCTTAGAAGATTTGATCTCAGAAACAAAGGTTACCTGAGCTCTAGTAGAACGTATCAAATTAGCCAGAAAAAGCATACGATCATTGCCGAGACCCCGACCCATACCCCGACAATTCCAAGCTATCGCTTTCATGGCATCCGAGGCTAAAAAGAATCTGCCATACTCATGTTTGTTTCAGCATCAAATTTCATCTCCTCTCCCAACTGACCCCCCATGAGATCCACTCAAATTGATGATAAGGGTTGATTGATGGAGTAAACTAGAAAAATCAGACAAGCATCAGAGGTTGGGGAGAGCCAGCAGCAAGCCCCGCTAGGATTTAGGTGGAGAGCGAGGCGAGACCACGGGCCTTAACAGAGGCGGCAATACAGGCGGGTCACGGCGGGCGGTGGTTCAGCCCCGCTACTGCTGAGGCGGGCGGAGACAGAGGTGTCGAAGGCGGACGGCAAGGCCGGCTTGCTGCCAGCCAAGAATCTCGTTGAAGAAAGGAAACGAGAAAAGGGGATCTGGGAGAGGCAACAGCTATGGGCAAGAGAGGTGAAGCAGATGGAGTTCAGGGGAAACAAGGGATGGAGAAAGGAGATAGAGGAGGAAGGGGAACTGCACCAAGGAGGAAGAAGACGGCATCACGCCAGTCGCCGGACATTTGCCGGAAGTCGCCCAGCAGGTTTAAGTTATTCTCTTCCTCCTCTATGAATGGCTGGTTATTTAGATCCATAGGAACTTGAGCGAGCAAGTTTGGGTGGTGAGAAAAAGGCTGGGATAAGAGGAGTGAGGGATTGAAGATTTGGATTGATGGTTAGACAAGAAGGATGGAAGATTAAGAAGAGCGGATGAGATTAGGATCTACGCAAGAACAGAGCACCAGATGAAAAATACGCGAAGGAAGGGAAGAACTGGAGTGGAAAAATTATGGGAACGATTAGATCAGGAGAGGAGGTGGATAGGGAAAGAGAGATCAAGCAAAAATGAAGCACATCACCACACTAATCTCCGGCATCTCGCCATTCACCGGCATGTCGCCAGCCGCTCCTTCAGGAAGTACTTACTTAATTTGCTAGTAAAATCTCTCTCTGCATGTCGGGTAGGTTGGGAGCATGATAACGACCCGAACAGGCCGATTCGGCTGTGCCCTCGGCGGCGATCTGGGCAGCCGGCAACAGAACCGTGGCCTGGCCTGCGTAGAGAGGAGTTGCAGGGGAAGTAGACCGACGGCCGTGCGAGAGAACTGGACTTCACGCCGAGATCGCCTGCCCGTCGCTGGATCTGACTTCGTTTTCCCCACGGCTGTGAGCTATTTGTTTTTTTTCCCGGAGAACTTTAGAGAGCTTTATTCAATAAAGGCGTTCGCTGAACAGTCAGCCAATAGGTTGCTGATCAGGAAGTCAGGAGTGGACTCGAGCCAGCTCTCGGTCCCATTAAGCGTACAAGCACGCTTAGCACACAAGTGTGTAGGACCATTGCCTGTTCTCATTACATGCTGAATGCGAAAAGAAGTAAAACTAAGTGCTAGCTCTCCAATTTCTAACAAAATAGGTGCTATCACCGAACGACCGGTGTAGCGAGAGTTCCAGAGGTGAACTGCCTCTAGACAGTCGGTCTCCATGATCACATGCGTGAAGCCTCGAAGTGTAGCAAGGACTCCTTCCTTCAGCGCTAGAGCCTCTGCGATGAGAGGATCCATAACACCCGATATTGGTCACCGATGAGAGGATCCATACACCCCTCCCGCTCCTGCATTGCCATCATCGAGGTGAACCGCAGCATCTGTGTTGATCTTAATATGAGGATCGTCAGGAGGCTCCCAGCCAAAGCCGGGTAGTATGATCTCCTGCTGCCTGGGTAGTTCCAAGATAGCTAGATCTTCTCTAACCCGTCTGACCGAATAGGCTGGATTCCACCCCTCCTTGTCGTGAGTCAGTCGGTTGCGAGACGTCCAAATTGCCCACATCACTATGATGAAGATCGCTCGTTCCTTATCTGAGAATCGCTGATCGCAAAGAATGTCTTTCGTCCAAGTAAGGATGGAGCCGAGGCAAGTCCACATGAAATAACAGTCTAGTTTCCTCCCAAAACCTCCGCGCATGTGAATAGTGCAATAGTGCATGTTCCAAGTCCTCCGCCATGGTGAGACAAATTTTACAGGTGTTGATCTGTCTTATGTGGCAATGTTTAAGGGTACATTCATCAGGTAAGATGCCCCTCATCACCCGCCACCAGAACACCCTCACTTTCGGGACAACTTTGAGTTTCCAGATTGCGTTCCACATCTGTTTTTGATTTGCCGAGGTGCCGGTAGCTTGCCCTTCATCTAGAGCCAAACGCTCTTTCTGATTCACTAGAGCCCGGTACGCTGATTTAATAGAGTAGTTGCCTGACTTCTCATGTGCCCACGCGAGAAAATCCTCGCCTCCTCCCCGCCGTAGCGGAATATTCAGAATTGCTGCCACATCCGGTGCAATAAAGTTTTCTCTTACTAGATCCCTTCGCCAACTCCAGCTTTCTGTATCAATCAACTCATCGACAGTAAGAACTGTCGCATTTGCTGGTCGTAGCATCGGTGACATTGTTGCTGTAGAAGGGATCCACTTGTCCTCCCAAACAGATATGGAGGACCCATCGCCGACCCGCTTCACCAGTCCCGCCTGCAAGGCTTCACGGCCAGCCACAATAGCTCTCCACGTCGCCGAGGAGGAGTTCGGTACCGAGGCATGCATGAAGTCTGTGTCAGGAAAATATCTCCCTTTCATAACCCTGGCACACAAGGAATCAGGATTTGTCATGAAGCGCCATCCATGCTTTCCTAACAATGCCAAGTTAAAGATCCGCAGATCACGAAGTCCCATACCGCCATTACACTTTGGTATTGCAAGCTTGTCCCATGAGATCCAATGGAGTGATCTTCTGTCGATGGAACTCCCCCACCAGAATTTTGCCATGTTGGAGGTCAAGCCCTTGCACACCTTTTTCGTCAAGAGAAAGCAACTCATGTTGAACGTCGGTATTGCTTGGACAATAGATTTGAGAAGCGCTTCTCTCCCGGCGCAAGCAAAAACCCTCTCTGACCAACCTTGCATATATCCTCGGGCTCGGTCCCCTAGGTACTGAAAGGTACCGCTGTTTATCTTTCCAACAGCTGTCGGAAGACTGAGGTACCGCTCTGAAAAGGCCTCCACTGGAACCCCAAGTGTTAGTTTTAGAACTTGTCTAAGAGGTTCGGGTGTGTTGGGACTGAAGAAGATTGAGCATTTGCTTCTGTTGACACTCTGTCCCGACGCTTCCCCGTAGATCTCTAGAATTTCATTCAATCTTGTTGCACTCTCCGTGTTCGCCTTAATGAAAATAAGATTGTCGTCAGCGAACAAGAGGTGGCTCACCCATGGTGCTCTGAAGTTCACCCTGATTCCTCGGTCAACAAAGTTTCCATAGTACTTCAGCAGCGATGAGAATCCTTCGGCGCAGAGCAGGAAAAGGTGTGGGGATACTGGACATCCCTGCCGAAGCCCTCTCGATGGGTTAAAGAAGGGTTCCAGCTCGCCATTGACACGAACTGAAAATCTCACTGAAGTGACACATTTCATAATCAGTCTGACCAGATCCGCATGGAACCCCAGTTTCAAGAGCATTGCTTCCAGAAAGTGCCACTCCACTCTATCGTAAGCCTTCATCATATCTAGCTTAACTGCACAAGTATAATTTTTCCCTTTCTTTCGTCGCCTCATAGTATGCACACTCTCAAAGGCGACAAGAACATTATCCGTTATCAGTCGACCCGGAACGAATGCACTCTGTTCTTCACTAACAATGTCATTCATGCATAGCCATAGCCTGTTAGCAATCACCTTGACTGCCAACTTGTAAAGAACAGGGCAAAGAGCAATAGGACGGTACTGCGAAATGCTCTGAGGGTGGCATACCTTGGGGATCAGTGTAATCGATGTGTCATTGAGACCCACTGGTAATTCGCCACCGTTGAGGAAAGCAAGCACCGCCTGAGTCACCTCCTCCCGCAGCAGCTTCCAATGGCGTTGGAAAAAACCGGCCGTGAAACCATCCACTCCGGGCGCTTTGGATGGGGCCATTTGGAACAATGCTTGATGCACCTCCTCGGCCTCATATGGTTTGCATAACATCTCATTCATCTCGTGCGTTACCCTCGGTGGAACATGCGATAACAGCGCGCTAGTGTCATTAGCGCCCTGCGATGTGTACAAAGCTTGGTAGAAAGTTTGGATTTCAGCTTTGCCCTCTGCTTCCGAGACACAAATAGAGCCATCAGCACGTTTGAGTCCCACAATCCTGTTTGCCCGCTTCCGCTTCCTGGCTTGAGCTTCAAAATATGTTGTATTACGGTCTCCGTCTCGTAGCCATGGGACTCAGGAACGCTATCTCAGCCATGTCTCCTCGAGGCGCATCGCCTCTCGGAGCTTCTTCATAACGTTCTTTTCCTCATCCGTAGGGCCTCGCCCCACCGATCGTTGGCGCAGCTTGTCCAGTCGTTTCTGCAAATTCCTGACTGTTCTTGTCAAACTGCCAAATTCGCGCAACCCCCAGGGCTCGAGTTGTCGTTGGAGTTGCCCCAGGGAGTCCATAATTCCTTGCATCCCCGAAACTCGTGTCTGACCCCGCCATGTCTGCGTTATGAGCTGCTCATAATCCTGGTGAGATTGCCAGACGTTCTCGTAACATAATTGCTTAGAACCCGGTGGTCTATGTGAAAAGGCGTGGTTTCTGAACTCAACTATGATGAAGCAGTGATCAGACTCCACCGCACACACATGCCTGACCCGTGTGTGTTTGAGCATCTGTCGAAACTCCTCATTAGCAAAGGCCCTATCAAGCCGTGCTTTGACATTGGCATCTCCAGGTTGCCGGTTGTCCCATGTATAGGCCACGCCCGACCAGCCAAGATCCTGGAGAGCACACTCATCGGTGACCTCTCGAAACTTCCTCATCTGTTGCTCGGGGCGAGCAGTTCGGCTAAAGTGTTCATGAGGATATAGAGTTTCATTGAAGTCTCCGGCACACATCCACGCACCATGTGGAATGCTATGGAGTGCTCTAAGGAAACGCCAGCTATGGTGACGATCGGATGCTCTTGGCGCTCCATAGAACCCTGTAAACCTCCACGCGTTCAAGCCCGTGGTGCCTGAACTGACCATCACATCATATGATTTTTACTGAAGTTTTTAAGCTCAACCTTGATGTCATTGGACCAAAACAGCCCTATGCCTCCGCTAAGGCCGTCACTATTTACTGCAAAACTGCCCGCAAACCCTAGAGTATGCCGCAAATCCTTGACTCGCTTTCCACTGATCTTCGTCTCCATGACAAAAACCAGCACGGGCCCTTCTTGCTTCACAACGTTGCGAAGCTCGCGAACTGCCTTGGGGTTCCCAAGCCCCCGGCAGTTCCAGCTTATGCAGCTCATTGGGACTGGCAGGGCTGCCCTGCAGCGCCCGCCGAATTTTCTGAAGTAGTTGGTGTGTCCCTCTTCTTCTTGGGTGCATGTTCTCCTTCCCCCTCGTCCGTTTCTTCAACACCCCTTGCCGCCATAAGATCGTATTGTATGATCGCGTTGGCCTGAGAATTCTCCTGATCCTCGGTTGGCTCAGCGGGCATGATAACCTTTCTGTAAACTTGCTTAGGTGGTCCACCCTTCCTCTTGTTGCCGTGTGTATTCCTCTTCTTGGGTGAGGTGACCTCGGGGTTGGCATCCTTGGTCGAGCTTGATTCAGGAACATCACCTCGTCCGCTATGTTTTGTGTTGCTCTGGCTGGCTCCGGAATTCTCGCTCGATCCAATCCTCCTCTTATCCTCTGGCGCTCTGAGGCTTGTCTTGAACGGTAGGTCGCCGTTCTCATCCCTTGTCCCAGGCGTCGGACACATCAGGTCAGCGTGGCCAAGACGGCCACACGAAAAACAGAAATTTGGGACGTTTTCATATTGTATGTCATACCAGTCGCGGCCACCCCAAGCAGCTGAATCAATAAGTATCCACCTCTGTAAAGGTTTGTTGACATCAATTGTGACCCTCGTCCTCAAGAAACCCCCCATGGGATCAAACTGTGTTGATTGGGCGTTAGCATCGATCTGTTTCGCCACCGCCTGCCCTCGCTTTTCATTGCGAAGATTGAAGGGCAGGTTGAGAACTCTAGCCCGAAGCTGCAGTTTGTTGAACTGCAACTCAGACGGCTTCATGCACTCATTGAACACCGAGAGAATCACTACATGCTTACTTATATGCCATGGGCTTCCTTCCCAAACACGCTCGAGATCACGCTTGCATGCAAATTCTGCCACGAAGATGTTCTCCCCTGCGGACCGGAACGACAGGCCCTTAGGGTTTCCCCATGCTGGCCGAAGGGCGTTGGAAATCGTCTGAATATGGAACGTGTGTCGATGTAAGACCTTGCCCGCCAATGACCACTTCACCGGCTCACCATCGTCGGCGTCGTCGAGCACCAGCGGCGTAGCCTCCTCTTCCGTCAGATCCAACTTGCCCATCGCCTCCTCCAGTCGCGCCCTCGCCGCGCGTGGCGAGAGAGCTCCCTCCTTCCCTTTGTCAGCGCCGGATGAATCCATCCTCGCGCCGCCCTAACGCGCCCCGCCGATCGAGATCTGACGTGCGCCGTTGTTCCCTCGAAACCCTAGTCGCCGCTCGAGAGGGCTCCTAAGTTTTCTAGGAAGATGGGAAGTTACTTGTGAGCTATTTGTTGGAAGGGGAAAACTGACGTTTTTATGTGGGTATACGGGAGAGAGGCAGAGGGTCTAGGGTAATGTTTGTATCCGCTCGACCGGCCCAAACTGTGTCGGTTGCGTCATGTCCACACGTCCTATTGATCCCTGATACGTCTCCAACGTATCTATAATTTTTGATTGTTCCATGCTATTATATTATTAACCTTGGATGTTTTATATGTATGTATATGCTATTTTATATGATTTTTGGGACTAACCTATTAACCCAGAGCCCAGTGTCAGTTTCTGTTTCTGTTTTTTCCTTGTTTTAGAATATCGCAGAAAAGGAAAATCAAACGGAGTCCAATTAACCTGAAACTTCACGGAACTTATTTTTGGATCAGAAGAAGCCCATAAGACTTGGAGTGCACGTCAGGGGATCAACGAGGAAGTCACGAGGCAGGGGGGCGCGCCCACCCTCCTGGGCGCGCCCTCCACCCTCGTGGGACCCTCATGGCTCCCCTGACGTACATCTTCCTCCTATATATACCCATATACCCTAAAACGACCGGGGAGCACAATAGATCGGGAGTTCCGCCGCCAGAAGCCTCCGTAGCCACCGAAAACCAATCTAGACCCGTTCCGGCACCCTGTCGGAGGGGGGGAATCCCTCTCCGGTGGCCATCTTCATCATCCCGGTGCTCTTCATGACGAGGAGCTAGTAGTTCTCCCTCGGGGCTGAGGGTATGTACCAGTAGCTATGTGTTTGATCTCTCTCTCTCTCTCGTGTTCTTGAGGTGATACGATCTTGATGTATCGCGAGCTTTGCTATTATAGTTGGATCCTATGATGTTTTCTCCCCCCTCTACTCTCTTGTAATGGATTGAGTTTCCCCTTTGGAGTTATCTTATCGGATTGAGTCTTTAAAGATTTGAGAACACTTGATGTATGTCTTGCCGTGTGTATCTGTGGTGACAATGGGATACCACGTGATTCACTTGATGTATGTTTTGGTGATCAACTTGCAGGTTCCGCCCATGAACCTATGCATAGGGGTTGGCACACGTTTTCGTCGTGATTCTCCGGTAGAAACTTTGGGGCACTCTTTGAGGTCCTATGTGTTGGTTGAATAGATGAATCTGAGATTGTGTGAGGCATATCGTATAATCATACCCACGGATACTTGAGGTGACAT
This sequence comes from Triticum urartu, assembly GCF_003073215.2. NCBI lineage: Eukaryota > Viridiplantae > Streptophyta > Magnoliopsida > Poales > Poaceae > Triticum > Triticum urartu. Next base: position 98,209,920 of record NC_053025.1, read on the forward strand.
TGGAGTATCTAGGTGACATTAGGGTTTTGGTTGATTTGTGTATTAAGGTGTTATTATAGTACGAACTCTAGGGCTGTTTGTGACACTTATAGGAATAGCCCAACGGATTGATTGGAAAGAATAACTTTGAGGTGGTTTCGTACCCTACCATAATCTCTTCGTTCGTTCTCCGCTATTAGTGACTTTGGAGTGACTCTTTGTTGCATGTTGAGGGATAGTTGTGTGATCCAATTATGTTATTATTGTTGAGAGGACTTGCACTAGTGAAAGTATGAACCCTAGGCCTTGTTTCCTATCATTGCAATACCGTTTACGCTCACTTTTACCATTAGTTATCTTGCTGTTTTTATAATTTCAGATTACAAAAACCTTTATCTACCATCCATATACCACTTGTATCACCATCTCTTCGCCGAACTAGTGCACCTATACAATTTACCATTGTATTGGGTGTGTTGGAGACACAAGAGACTCTTTGTTATTTGGTTGCAGGGTTGCTTGAGAGAGACCATCTTCATCCTACGCCTCCTACGGATTGATAAACCTTAGGTCATCCACTTGAGGGTAATTTGCTACTGTCCTACAAACCTCTGCACTTGGAGGCCCAACAATGTCTACAAGAAGAAGGTTGTGTAGTAGACATCAAGCTCTTTTCTGGCACCGTTGCCGGGGAGGTTAGCGCTTGAAGGTATATCTTTAGATCTTGCAATCGAGTCTTTTAGTTTCTTGTTTTATCACTAGTTTAGTTTATAAAAGAAAATTACAAAAAAAATATGAAATTGAGTTTACCTCATACACTTCATATTTTTAATATCTTTCGTGAGTATGATGGAAAGGAAAATTGTGCCAAAGTGTTAGAAGAAGAATGCATTAAAATGTTTGGCACTAAATATTTGAATGATGAGCATGATTGCAATGTTGTTAGTATGAACTCCTTGAATATCCATGGTACTAATGATGATTGCACTAGTCATGATGATAATGTCTCCTATAAACATGTCAATTTTTGTGGAGTACATTGGGTTTGCAAGTACACACCAAATAGAGAAGATAGATATTGCAAGAGGCATAAGCATTTAGATACTAAATGGTTGCAAGAAAGGCTAGATGCGTGTGCTGAAAATTTAAACTTTCTTAGCCATACTTGTGAACTTTGCAATGAACATGATCATTTCAGTACCCAATGCAAATTGTTTCATGATCGTATCGTGTCCAAAAATTGTGATGACTTGATTTCCCTTGCACATCATAATGAACTTAGTTTGCTCTTGGGTTATGAAGAAATGAAACGTATAACTAAGGATATTCCAAAATTTTCCCTTGATAGAGTTCTTCATTTTGATCTAGAGGAAATTTATATGTATTGCGCGGTGAATTGCATTGAAAATCCTTATATTGCCAACTACATAAAGAAAAGAAAACAAATAGAAGATGAAGAGAATACTAATGAAAGGGAAGAGACTTCCCAATACCCTCCTATTATTTCTTATGATGATTCAGGTAACGAGGAGGAGCTTCCTATTCAACCAATCTCATTAATAAGGAGCTCCAAAAAGAGGATTGAACCCACACATAATGTGGTGAAGAAGAAGAAAAGAAAAAGGAAGAGAGGTAAAAATATATCTCTCCCTAATAATGCTGCTCCTATTACTATTGTGCCTCATGAAAATATAATTGTGGAAGATAATGATACTTCTTATGATCTTGAAAATCTTTTTGGCACTTGCTTGGAAGAATATGATAATTGCTATACTATTGGTGCTATCCATACTGTTAATTATGAGAGTGATTATGCTTATGATATGAAAAGGCCCAAGCTTGGGGATGCTATGTTTGATGAAGATGATGTTTTCGAGAATATATTTGCCGCAATTAATGTTTGTCCCAAGCTTGGGGATGCTACGTTTAATGAAGATGATATTTTTAGTCTCCCAAGTTTTGATATGCAAATTTATAATGACGATAGCATGCCTCCTACCTATGATGATTGTTATGATGATACTTATGCTATAAAAAGTAGTGATTATATTTATAAAACTTGTCATGATTATGATTACCCCTTTTCTGAACATTACTCTTTTAATGTGGAAACAATTTATAGTATTCGAGTCTCTTATGATACTCCCACTATTCTGAATGAGAAGAATTTTGCTTATGTGGAGAGTAATAAAAATTTTATGCTTGTAGATCATGAAAAAAAATGCTTTAGGTGATGGTTATATTGTTGAATTCATTCATGATGCTACTGGAAATTATTATGAGGGAGGAATATATGCTTGTAGGAATTGCAATAATATCAAGTTTCCTCTCTATGTGCTTAAAACTTCGAAGTTATGCTTGTTTTGCCTTCCTATGCTAGTTGATTAATGTTCCCATAAGTTGTTTGCTCACAAAATCTCTATGCATAGGAAGAGGGTTAGACTTAAATGTGCTTGTCATATGCTTCATGATGCTCTCTTTATGTTTCAATTCTTATGTCTTATGTGAGCATCATTGAAATCATCATGCCTAGTTAGGAGCGTCAAACGATAGCATATGAATTATCATACATGAGCAAAAACAGGAGCAAAAAGCCATCGTTTAACGCCCCTAGCTAGGTTGTGTAGTAGACATCAATCCCACGCACCGCCCTCTTTCCTTTTCCCCTTATCCCCTTCCTCTTCCCCAAATGTTCTCGACCATTCGTTCGCCCCCGCTAGAGCGCCTCCACACATACGTCGTCGCGCGCAGCTGTTGGTGCCCAGCGTGACCATACCCCCATGCGGTCGGCTGTTATCGTCTTTGCGATGGGGCGGCCATCATGTGCTGCGTGCGGCTCCCACACTTGCTGGGACTGCAAGTACCGCAAAGTTGTGATGAGGCCGGCCATGGTGTGAGCTCGCACATGAAGCTACAACCATGGGGCGGCTGGCTGAATTCATCCAAGAGGATTTTTGCTACCACGGGGAAGTCTGCTACAACCAGCGGCAGCACACGGCAAAGCTGCATCCACGGGGCAAAGATGCTACGACCGGCGCGCCAAAATGCTTCGTCCGGCACGCCAAAATGCTTCGTCCAGCGTATCTTTTTGCTGGAACCAGCCCAGCGTCGGTTGCGAGAGTCGACGCGGCGGAGCTGCAAACCACGACAAAAAATGTTACAATCGGCATACAAAAATGCTATGTCCGGCATATCTTTTTGCTGGAACCAATCGAGCATCGGCGACGACGGCGAGACGGAGCTGCATCCACAAAAAAAAATTGCTACGACCGGCATGTCTTTTTGTGGGAACCAGTCGAGCATCGGTGACGACAGCGAGGCGGAGCTGCATCCATATTAAAAATTGCTACCACCGGCATGTCTTTTGGATGGAACCAGTCGAGCGTCGGCAACGACGGCGAGGCGGAGCTGCATCCATAATAAATTTTGCTACCACGGACATATGTTTTTGCTGGAACAAGTATGAGTTTCGGAAGGCCACCGAGATTTCCATGTCCATGGCTCCATGCCCAGGGACGCTATGACGGCCACACAATGCTGGGGACAGCGATGGCTCGGTGGTCCGTGCTACATAGAACACAACATGCAGGGCTGGTGATGGCCGCCCTCTTTTTGGACGAGCGTGAAAGGCTGGAGAGCGCGGGGGCGGCCGTGGGAGGCAAGCGTTGGCATCACCGATGGCCGGCAAGCGTGGCCGCGGCGAGCGCAGTCTCGGCCATGGCCACGAGCTACTGGTCAACGGGGATGTGAGGTGTGGAAGGAGGCGTGAGGACGAATCGTTTTTTTCATAGAGGATGATGTGGGGGTAGAGATCTGATGGGTATTATTGGACGAATCCAACGGACGCACGGCCGAAATTTTGGCCGGTGCGCCGGCGCCCATCGTTCGCCGAGGGTCTATGGGAGGGCGCTTGTTCGTCTCTTACATCGGAAACAGAACCATTATGTGAAGAAAATATGCCCTAGAGGCAATAATAAAGTTATTATTTATTTCCTTATATCATGATAAATGTTTATTATTCATGCTAGAATTGTATTAACCGGAAACATAATACTTGTGTGAATACATAGACAAACAGAGTGTCACTAGTTGCATCTACTTGACTAGCTCGTTGATCAAAGATGGTTATGTTTCCTAGCCATTGATATGAGTTGTCATTTGATTAACGGGATCACATCATTAGGAGAATGATGTGATTGACTTGACCCATTCCGTTAGCTTAGCACTCGATCGTTTAGTATGTTGCTATTGCTTTCTTCATGACTTATACATGTTCCTATGACTATGAGATTATGCAACTCCCGTTTACCGGAGGAACGCTTTGTGTGCTACCAAATGTCACAACGTAACTGGGTGATTATAAAGGTGCTCTACAGGTGTCTCCGAAGGTACTTGTTGGGTTGGCATATTTCGAGATTAGGATTTGTCACTCCGATTGTCGGAGAGGTATCTCTGGGCCCTCTCGGTAATGCACATCACTTAAGCCTTGCAAGCATTGCAACTAATGAGTTGATTGCGGGATGATGTATTACAGAACGAGTAAAGAGACTTGCCGGTAACGAGATTGAACTAGGTATTGAGATACCGACGATCGAATCTCAGGCAAGTAACATACCGATGACAAAGGGAACACCGTATGTTGTTATGCGGTCTGACCGATAAAGATCTTCGTAGAATATGTGGGAACCAATATGAGCATCCAGGTTTCACTATTGGTTATTGACCGGAGACATGTCTCGGTCATGTCTACATAGTTCTCGAACCCGTAGGGTCCGCACGCTTAAAGTTTCGATGACGGTTATATTATGAGTTTATGAGTTTTGATGTACCGAAGGTTGTTCGGAATTCCGGATGTGATCACAGACATGACGAGGAGTCTCGAAATGGTCGAGACATGGAGGTTGATATATTGGAAGCCTATATTTGGATATCGGAAGTGTTCCGGGTGAAATCGGAATTTTACCGGAGTACCGAGGGGTTACCGGAACCCCCGGGGGGCTTAATGGGCCATAGTGGGCCTTTGTGGAGAAGAGGAGAGGCGGCCAGGGCAGGGCCGCGCGCCCCTCCCCCCCTAGTCCGAATAGGATAAGGAGAGGGGGCGGCGCCCCCCTTTCCTTCCTCTCTCCCTCCTCTTTCCACCTCCACTCCTAATCCAACAAGGAAAAGGGAGGGAGTCCTACTCCCGGTGAGAGTAGGACTCCTCCTGGCGTGCCCCTCCTGGCTGGCCGCACCTCCCCCTTGCTCCTTTATATATGGGGGCAAGGGGGCACCCTAGAGACAACAATTGATCGTTTGATCTTTTAGCCGCATGCGGTGCCCCCCTCCACCATAGTCCACCTCGATAATACTGTAGCAGTGCTTAGGTGAATCCCTGCGTTGGTAGAACATCATCATCATCACCACGCCGTCGTGCTGACGAAACTCTCCCTCAACACTCGGCTGGATCGGAGTTCGAGGGACGTCATCGGGCTGAACGTGTGCTGAACTCGGAGGTGTCGTACGTTCGGTACTTGATCGGTCGGATCGTGAAGACGTACGACTACATCAACCGTGTTGTGATAACGCTTCCGCTTTCGATCTACGAGGGTACGTGGACAACACTCTCCCCTCTCGTTGCTATGCATCACCATGATCTTGTGTGTGCGTAGGATTTTTTTTGAAATTACTACATTCCCAACATTATGGCGTATGTATTTTTATGGGAAACGAAGCAGACGTTCGTTTCGCTGAACTCTATTGGTGTATGCTTCAATACATCTTAAAGATTTTTTTCTACTAATATATTTGATCAGACATGAGGAGCATGAGGTGTGATGTGGCTGGATGTGATTGGATGCTGATGTGTCTATGTTGCATGTTGAGATACATCAAGTAGTAAGGGTGAACTTCTTAAGTATATAGGATAACTAGAAGATACCCTGTGCGCTGCTGCGGGAATTGGTTGATGAGATTTTGGGTTGATAACATGATAACCAAAGTTAAAAAACATATGACTTACTATATTTGATGATGTATTTGTAGCGATTTTTATTGAATATAAGTGGAATAATTGAATGGAAAACATTTTGCCGTGCATGTTTGAATGGTGTGGGGGATCTTTTCCTATGCATGATTGCATGTCGAGGTGGGTCTTATTCCATTCATAGTTGTATGGTGAGGTGGTATGCTTGCATGTTGAGATAAATCGTACATCGACGAACTAAAGGTCATTCCAGAACAAATGCACAAAGATTCACAATTCATCTGTGTCTTAGAGGAGAATGAGATAATGGGTAACTCATTTTGTATGAGAGGCCAAAAGTTGAACCACTCTTTTCTTCAATGGAATGCCCGAAGAGAAAATAAATGCACCTCATTTTGCAGTCACTTTGCCAAATCCACAAGAAGTGCCCCCGGATGGGAGTTTTCTCAAAAATTAACTAGAGGATACCCCGCGCGTTGATGTGGGAATTGGTTGATAAAAATTGGGTTGATAACGTGATAACCAAAGTTAAAATACATACGATTGTATATTTGACGATGTATAGTTGTAGCAATATTTGTTGAATATAACTGGAATAATTGAATGGATTTTTTTTCATGCATGGTTGAATGTTGTTGGGGATCTTTTCACATGCATGATTGCATGTTGAAGTGGGTGTTATCCCATTCTAGTTGTATGATGAGGTGGTATGCTTGGAAATTGAGATAAATAAGTTAGTGCAGATGACTCGGTATATATGATTTGTAAGACTTGTTTTTTAGGGAGATTTGTAAGACTTGTTCGATGGTAAAACCGAAGTTTCAAATATAAATTCATCGATGTCTTTCGGTAGAGTCTTGGAAGGGAGCCAAGCTCTATTATTGATATTGGTTAGCATGAAATGAAAGAATCAAATAGCGAGAGCATGTCGACTCAACTTTGATAGACCGATGTCGTCTTTCATGCTATCATTATTTTACAATGGGTGTTTGCTACTTCCTACTACTACAAAGTATGTTACAACAGTCGAGTCATCATTGGCGGGCCTAGGTCAAGTCAATAGCAGTGACACTCACCAGCGACATGCCACTAATGAGTCGTAAATGGTGCTTCATGGACAGTTGGGCTACCGAGCCAGCACTGATGCCCCAAAGAACAACCGGTCAAAGTAAGTGGAGCGATTGCGGCCACCCTCAGGTGTCACATCATTAACAACCACTCTTGTTTGAGGGGTTCCTTGACTAGCCAGTCGATGATATGATCAATACATATGGGCAACTTCTAGGACCGCCAGTGGTGAGTTGTCCCTATTATATGCCCAGGGCTTGTCAAGAGACCACCTGCATGTGAAGTATAGCAGCATGTTAGTGACGACTTTCTAATGGGAAGGAGCCAAGCTCTCTGCCTCCTCGAAATCTGAATGACCTTCTCTCCTCCAAAGCTAGATCTCCATTTCGCTTCTCTAGGTCTAGATCTAGCTTGTACTCCTTCCTTAAGATCTCCTCAGACGGATTAATCCTTGTCATAGAAAGGCCTTGATTGATCCTCCCCTCTTAGGAACAAAATATCTCCGAAGTTCATTCACCCTCGTTGACCGAATTAGTAATTTTCTCAACCATGTGTTTGTTGGAATATGAGTGAATAATTTATATAAAAAATGTCAATTGTTTCGGGGTCCAAGTGGGATGTGTGGGAATAGGACGACACATAGTTTCATCAATAATTTGGACGGGTTTATTGAGTCATCGCCAAATATATGGAGAGGAAGAGCAACAAGAGGATGTTTATCAGAGGGGTTGTTACCATAATTTTGGTGAGTCGTTCATGGCAGTTGATGGCTCGGCGGACACAATTATATTCACAACCTGTTGTTATGTGTTTTATTGCAGTGACACACTTGAGTAAGAGATTCACGCTCTAATGGAAGGTATGGCACACTTGAGTAAGAGATTCATGCTCTAATGGAAGGTGTGGCTCTGGACATTCAATGGCCACATCCTCCTATGTTAGTGCAGCCAAATGCATATACGCTATCAACCTTGTCTAATAACTCGTTGAGGTGATCAACATACAAACATCTTGTTGCAGAAATCGAAAGGTTGATGTTGATGATAACATTACTTAGAAGCACACAAAAAAGTCGATTCTACTCTGCCACCTCCGCCTATAAGATGCAATTTCTAGGCTCCACTCGCTCCCCCATGACCGAAGTTGTTTGGAAGGTTTGGGTGGCCCCAAGGTCGAATTCTTTGCTTGGCTCACAATTCAAAACCACAATTGGACCGCCCATATATACTTGAGAAGCAGGGGTGGCCAAATTGTGGTTTTTATGCCCCCTATGTAAGAAAGAACCCGAATTCAGTTGCTCACCTCGTTTTAGGTGCTGCTTCACATTTAGGCTTTGGGGCATGACCAAGGCTAGATTAGCATCGACTACATCGACACATCTACTTGGCTCGAGGCACAATCATTGAAGGAGTGTAGATCAACATGTCAGATTCACACATCCCAAACATAAAGCTATGGCCTCTCCTACCATGCTTACTAGTTGGATGATTTGGAACCAGAGGACTGTGAGTTTTCCACCACAAGGAGGTGCTGACTGCATGCTCCTCCAGAATATCAAGGCGGAGGCGACCCTTAGCACCATTGTGGGTGCGAAACACTTGATGCAATTCATGACACGGGAGTAGCTTATTTTGTAATTTTCTTTTGCTTTATGAAAAAAACTCTATACTTTTTCTTATTCAATTGACAAGACAAGTTTTTTGCTTTTGTTTTTCTTTCTGAAAGTCGATGTTGGATGGGGAGTTCATCCCATTGAAGATTCAAAGAGAGGAAAACAGTTGCACATTGTCTTGCCAACTATCGTAGGACGGAGCATAGCACGACTTGTTGGCTTCCAGGGCCCCTTCAGTATTATACTCCCTCCGTCCGAAAAAGCTTGTGAGAAACAAGTTTGGGATATTTTTTTTTGAACAAAGAGAGTACTAACCTTATATATCTGTAATCTTTTTATAATGTACTGTACTCCATAATGGAATAAAACTCCTGATTTCCCTAAAAAAATCACATGCCTCATGCACACAGACAGTGGGACATGACCAACCCGGTCTCGGCACGGCTAAGGCTGGTCGTAATGGTAGTATCATAGGTAGTATCATACATGTCAACTAGGCAAATTTGATGAGGTGACATAGAATTAAATGAAGAAAGAGAGGGTTGAGTATCATATCATGATACCGTATCATATTAAATAATGTGCTACTATGTGTCTTGCATGGCAATAAATGAGGTTAGCTAAAGTTTATATGTGATCACACAAAAAGCTAGCTCGAAAGACTCCCCTACGCCTCGCGCCTAGGGTTTTTATCCTCTCGGGCGATCTGCTGCCCCTGAGTACTTCCACCCTCCGCAAAGTCTGATCGCCGTCTCCATCGATCGTGCAGCGCCCCAACCACGCCAGGATGGCCTCACCCTCGGACGCCAACTCTGCCACCAGTGGAGGCGTTTCGGCGGCCGCAACCCCCATCCTAGAAGATTTCTTCGATCAGTTAGATCTGAACGATGAGGAGTTCAATGATGTTGAGATTGATGAGGAGGATCCAGAAATCAGGGAGAGCGTTAGGTGGCTAGCCCTAGCTAGGGTTCACACCGACAAGAATTTCTCGCAGGCAGCCTTCTACAAGGATATGAGGGCGGCCTGGAATCCGGCGCAAAGGGTCAGATTTCGCCCGGTCGGACCCAACAGATTTGTTGTCCAAGCTTCCTGCCTGGGCGACTGGGAGCGGATGATGATGCAGGGCCCTTGGCTCTTCCATAACATGGCGGTCTTGTTGTGTTCGTATGATGGTTTTACCAAGGCGGATGATGTGATTTTCGATCATATGCCCATCTGGCTACAAGTCCACAAACTACCTGATCCCTACTGCAAACAAGGTATTGTTGAGCGACTCCTTAAAGGGGCTGGAGAAATCCTAGAGATGCATTTGAATGGCAACACCCGTGGAGACTATATGAGGGTTAGGGTAAACCATGATATCAAGCAGCCTCTGACAAAGTTTGTTAGCGTTGTCCGTGCGCAGGAGAGACAGGTTTATTTGGTGCGGTATGAGAAGTTGGCCCATTTTTGCAGTTTCTGTGGTCGGATTGGACATGAGCACAAGGAGTGCGGATCCGGGGTTCATGATAAGCAAAGTCTCAAGTTTGGCGACTGGCTATACGCTGACGGCCCCAGTCGGCCGAGGCCTGAGCAAACCCCCAGCAGGGCAGATAAATCTCGCCCGATGAGGAAGAATAGCAGCCCTAGTGCTTCTTTGGACCCTGGCCTCAAGGCTTTGGACCCCGATATGCTCGACACAGCAACAAGCCCGGTGAAGAACCCGGGTACAATCATGGATGTTGATAGGGATGCGAGGAAGAGATTGAATATGGATAGTGTGGGAGATGATACTCTGAACAAACCAAAAAGCAAGAAGGAGGTGCTGGCCATCACGGATGGCAGCGGTCAAGATCTAGGAGAGAATGCCTCGCCAACGAGCAGCTCTTCTGGCAGCAAATGTGTCAAGCTCACCAAGGATCATGCAACAACTCAGAGATCGGCGGCTTCCCTCGAGGAAGACCGCCGGATGCAATGAATGCCCTAGTTTGGAACTGCCGGGGGGGGACCGCCGGACAGTTCGTGAGGTTTTGGCCCTCTCAAAAGCCAATAACCCCAAGCTTGTCTTCCTATGCAAGACTAGGCAAGCTATTGTGAAAATAGAAAAGTTACGTTGGAGACTTGGTCTGAAAGGTTTTCATGGTGTGAGTAGTGATGGGAGGAGTGGGGGCTTAGCACTCTTCTGGGATGAGTCCCTCTCGATCATGGTGAATGATTCTTGTAATCGTTATATTGATGTCAGTGTGGTCGATGGTGGATCAGGCACATCTTGGCGGTGCACCTTTGTCTATGGAGAGCCCAGGGTGGAAAACCGCTATCGTATGTGGGAGCACATCTTCCGGCTTCGAGCTTTCTCGCGTGAGCCGTGGATGGTGTGCGGCGACTTCAATGAAGCTTTGTGGCAACATGAACATCTATCAAGGACAGAACGCTCGGAAGCTTAGATGGTGGCCTTCAGAGATTGTTTGGAGGTGTGTGAACTTGAAGACCTGGGCTTCTCGGGGATTCCATTCACGTATAACAATGGCCAGGACTCTGACCGTAATGTTCAAGTGCGGTTGGATCATGCTTGTGCTGATGAAGCCTGGCGGGATACGTTCCCGTTAGCAAGGGCGGTTCATTTGGCCACCTCATGTTCGGATCATTGCCCCCCGTTGATACACTTGGAGGGTTTGCAGGACCAGCAGCGTCGACCCTCCTCCTTGCGTTGATTCTGGCCTGCCTCAAGTGATTGCGGATGCATGGAACAAACACAAAACTACAGGCAGCATGGGGTCGGTGGCCAAGTCCCTCCGGGAGGTTTTAAAGGATATGAAAGAATGGAGTAAAAACCAGTTTGGCAATGTGTTGAAGGATATTGAGAGGCTCCGCACACAACTGACAGACCTTCAGATGGCTGGAGCAGACCGTACTGCAGTCCAGGATAAAATGAACCAGCTCGATGAGCTCCTATACAGAGAGGAGATGCTATGGCTACAACGGTCGCGGATCACCTGGCTGAAGGAAGGTGAGCGCAACACCAAATATTTGCATCGGAGAGCGGTTTGGCGGGCCCGTAGGAACCTGATACAACGCCTACGGATGCAGGATGGAACATGGTGCAGTGTTCCATCAGATATGGAGAGGATGGCTCACTCCTATTTTAAGGAGATCTTCACAAAAGATCCAACCCTATCCCCGGACGAGGTGTTGGATTGCATTGCTCCAAAAGTTACAGAGGAGATGAACATTATGTTATGCAGGCCTTATTCCGAAGAGGAGATCTCTAATGCTTTATTTCAGATCGGGCCCCTCAAAGCTCCGGGTTGCGATGGACTACCTGCTAGGTTTTTCCAACGGAATTGGGCTCTACTCAAAACTGAAATTGTTGCTGCGGTTCATGAGTTTTTTGCGTCTGGAGTTATGCCGGATGATGTTAACGATACGACTATTGTGCTAATTCCTAAGGTTCCTCATCCCAAGGACCTGAAAGATTTTAGGCCAATAAGCTTGTGCAATGTTATATACAAGATCATCTCAAAATGCATGGTCAACAGATTACGGCCTATTCTTAATGATCTCATCTCTGAAAATCAGAGCACCTTCATCCCGGGGAGGCTGATTTCTGATAACTCTATTATTGCGTTTAAATGTATTCATCATATCCAGTCAATAAGGAACAGTGCAGAGGATCTTTGTGCTTACAAACTTGATCTCTCCAAGGCCTATGACAGGGTGGATTGGGTGTTCTTGGAAAAAGCCTTGGCCAAGTGGGGCTTCTCACCTGAATGGATTGCTCGGGTTATGGCATGTGTTTCGTCGGTGAAATACTCGGTAAAATTTAACGGGAAGCTGCTGGAATCCTTCTCTCCGTCGAGGGGCCTCCGTCAAGGTGATCCTTTATCTCCTTTTCTCTTCTTATTTGTGGCTGATGCCCTCTCTGCGTTGGTGGAAAAGGCTGCAAGGGAGAATGGTCTTAGTGGAGTCAAGATCGGTAGGGGTGCTCCGGTGATTACACACCTATTATTTGCGGATGATTCCCTCCTATTTTTCCATGCTACAAATCAGCAGACATTGTTAGTGAAAGGGGTGTTGAACACATTTGCGACGGCGACTGGACAACTCATAAACCCGTCGAAGTGTTCCATTCTTTTCTCAAGCCAGTGTCGTCCAGATATTATTCAGGAGGTTAAACACACGCTGGATATCACCCTAGAAGCGTTCGAACCCAAGTACTTGGGCTTGCCGGTTCCGGAGGGGACGATGCATAAAGGGAAATTTGAGACTCTCCAAGAGCGTTTGAGGAAAGTTCTTGTGGATTGGAGTGAACAGTACATGTCGTCGGGGAACAAGGAGATTCTTATTAAGTCAGTGGCACAGGCCATACCAGCATATGTAATGAGTGTCTTCAAACTCCCGGCTTCTATTTGTGATGATCTTACAAGGATGATACGTCAGTATTGGTGGGGGTAGAGAACGGCAAGAAGAAGATGGCATGGATGAGCTGGGATAGGCTGCGTCTGCCTAAACCCATGGGGGCATGGGGTTTAGGGATATGAGGGCGTTTAACCAAGCGCTACTAGCTAAGCAAGCCTGGAGGCTCCTGGATAGACCAGATAGCCTATGTGCGCGGTTGATGAAGGCAAAATACTATCCTTCTGGTCAGTTTTTGGATACGGTGTTCCCGGGCTCTGGTTCTGAGGTATGGAAAGGTATTCTACATGGCCTTGCGTTGGTCAAGAAAGGCGTCATTTGGCGGGTCGATAAAGGCATGATGATCCGCACCTGGCGCGACCCTTGGCTGCCCCGACCGTTTTCCTTCCGTCCGATAACTCCTAAGGGAAACTGTCGTTTTAACAGAGTCTCTGACTTTTTGGATGATAATGGTGCATGGAATCAGACTCGGCTGAGGGAGTTCTTTTGGAAAATGGATGTTGATCACATCCTGAGAATCAGAACTTCGCCTCGCCAACGTGAGGACTTTTTGGCCTGGTTCCCGGAAAAGAGTGGGGGGTTTACGGTGAGGAGTGCATACAAGCTGGCTACATATGATCACAATGTTATTACAGCAAATGGTGCCTCGAGTACTGCCCCAGATGGGAACCGGTCAGGATGGAACTACATCTGGAAGTCTAGGGTTCCTCAGAAAATGAAGATCAACGCATGGAGATGTGTGACGGGGACTTTGGCAACGCAGAGTTGCAAGGCATACAGACATCTGACGACACGATCAACCTGTCAGATTTGTGGGGTGGAGGAGGAGGACTCATTTCATGCCTTGGTGACTTGCTCACATGCACGTTTGCTCTGGATTAACATGCCTGCCGCTGGCCACTCCCGGAGGATGATTTCTTAATCCATGATGGGAGAGAATGGTTAACTACTTTACTGGCGAAGTGTTCGACTGATGTCCAGGACATGCTACTTATGTTTATTTGGCGGATTTGGCAGCTACGTAACGACCCGATCCATGGGAAGGAGATCCCTCCTATTCCACCCACCGTCAAATTCCTTGACAGTTACTACAAGTCCATTAAGCTGACTGCATGCTACACTACGGAGGAGATCATTAAAGGAAAAATGTCAACCGGGAAGATGCCGATACCAGACCAAAAGGGCAGAGTCATATCGTCTCCATGGCCGGTGCCTTAGCCAGGTAGGGTGGCTCTATCAGTTGATGGCTCGTTCCTGAAGGAGGATGGATTTACTGCTGTTGGTATGGTGCTTAGAAATGACAAAGGAGATGTCCTAATGGCTGCCTACCGTTTCATCTTCTATTGCAATGACCCGCTGGAAGCAGAACTACATGCGATCATGCAATGTTTGGCCTTAGCACTACAACACTCTGACTTGCCGGTGGTGGTTCAGACGGACTCGTCTGAAGTTTTGTCTAGCTTGACAAATGATGCACTTATTCGTTCGGCGTATGGACAGGTCGTCATGGAGATCAAAGCACTTCTTGGTACTAGGGAGTTTTTTCCTCAAAAGATTACTAGACTTCAAAATAGAGTTGCCGATCGGTTGGCTAAGTATAGCCGCACCGAGCATGCCACGGCTGTCTGGCTGCGCTCGGTTCCACCTTGTATTGAGGACTTGTGGCCTCTCGACTGTAACTCTATAACTCTTTAATAAACTCCCTTTACCCTCACAAAAAAAATGAGGTTAGCTATGATACTAAACACTACGGATGTACTCCCTCCGTTCCTAAATATTTGTCTTTCTAGACATTTCAAATGACTACTACATACGGATGTATGTAGACATATTTTAGAGTGTAAATTCACTCATTTTGCTTCGTATGTAGTCACTTGTTGAAATGACTAGAAAGACAAGTATCTAGGAACGGAGGGAGTAGTATCATATACTCCCTCCATTCCACAATGTAGTGCTTCCTCTATCTCCGTGCTTCAACTTTGACCGTAAATTTAACTACCAAGACCGATTGCGGCGGGAGCAAAAATTATATTAGTGGATTCGTATTCGAAAGAAGTTTTCAATTATATAATTTTTTCTCCCGCCGCAGTTGGTCTTGTTGGTTAAATTTATGGTCAAAGTTAGACCTCGAGAAGCGTGAGCGCACTATATTTTGGAATGGAGGGAGTACTAGTATCGCCGTTACCATCAGCCTAAGGGCATGTACAATGGTTGAGAAGACAGTCTTATCTTAAGTCTTGCATGTAAATTAGAGATGATAAAAAAAATGTCTACAATGAGTTATATCTTAGCCTTATCTTCAATAACTAGCAATTCCTTAAAATATGGTGAGACAAATTGTGCTAAAAGATCATCTCTTATCTTATCTTAAATAAGAGAAGACAAACCTTTTCTTATGAGTTCTTTTTTCTCCACCTCATCATTTATCCTATGTGGCACTCCTAAGATAGCACCATTGTATATACCCAAAGGCCCTTCCGCGAGGGCCCACCCTTGTCATCAACGCCACATTTTGTCGCTTCAAACCGTCAACAGTTGTTTTATTAAACAAAACGAGATCGAAATGCCACGTCTGCAGTTCTTTTTTCCTTTCTTTCTCCCCACGCCTCGCTCTCGATCTCCTCTCCTCCCCTCCCCTCGCGGCCCCGCCTCGTCTTCCTCTCGCTTTGCCCGCTCGGAGCTAGACTCGATCGCATCGCGTCACATCCGAGGGAGGCAAAACCCTAGGCAGATCCCTCCCAAGCCTACCGCGACCTTCCGCCCCCGGAGGAGATGCAGGGCGGCAACCACATGCTCCTCGAGGAGCCCGTCCGCCTCGCCTCCGTCCTCGCCCCCGCCAAGCCTGTAAGCGCCTCTCACCTCCACCATTTCTCCCCTCCTCCCTCTACCGATCTCGAACTCTGCGTATCCGTGGTGCTTGTGGGTGGATTCGGGCTTCTTCCTCTGGATGTGGTTCACCATGTACAGTATGTGTGTGTGTGTTTGGTTGTCTCGATCCGATTTGGTGTGCAGAGAGGCCGGGGCGAACGGGCGTGGCGGAAATACCGGTGATCCGTTTCGTCAGAATGTGAATGACCCGTGTCTCCAACGGGAGCGATCGTGCGGGATTGGGGATTTGTTTTGTTTTTTTACTGTTGCGTGCGACCAAAATGTGCCGTTATGATTTTGTGAAGGTCGTCTGATTTTCTAATTGCAAATTGAATCCTCTATTGGCAAGTGGGAGGCAACGAAATGGAGACAGTTTTGGTTTCATTTTCAGGACGCTGGATGGCGACCCTTATACATTGCCTGTGCTCTTTTGCAGAAAGTTTTCCCATCCCTCACTAAGATTGTTGGGACGCTTGGGCCCAACTCGCACTCAGTCGAAGTGATTGAAGAATGCCTCACTGCTGGGATGTCAGGTTTAACGACAGTTTTCTTTTAAACAGCTGGATTTATTGCAATGGGCCAGTCATGATTTTTCTGCTTTTGTTCTGATGATAATAATTATCATCATGATCTGTGTTTGTTTTCATTTTTGCAGTTGCGCGGTTTGATTTCTCTTGGAAGGATGCTACTTATCATCAGGAGACCCTCGACAATCTGAGGAAAGCGGCACAGAATGTGAAGAAGTTATGTCCTGTAAGTTGATTTAATGAATTATCTGTAAATGTTGATATGTATCTTTTGATACGCAAGTTATTCTTGGAGATTGAGAACTGGGAAATAAAAACTGTCGCAACCTTCAGTTATTTGCTTCCTCATGAAGGAAAAAAGAAAAGAAAGTATCCTTTGTGATCAGTTGATCACCTGCGTTACTGTATGATAGTAGAGCAACTGAGCAAGTATTCTAAAATAGGTATACTAGGTCCTATACCATACCATTATACTCATATATAAGGTACGCTCACAGGTTTACTACGCGTGCGTTAGGGTGATAAAATTTGTTAGTGCACACAAGGGAGAAATAGGCAGTGCAGCAGTGCTGTGCGCACAGGAGGGCGGGGCGGGGGGGGGGGGGGGGGGGGGGGGGGGGGGGGGGGGGGGCAGATTCGGTGGTTCATGGATTGAATTTGGATCTGTAGTCTGAATCTTGTTGATTATTCACGTCACTTACCGGTCTGTAGTCTGAGCAGTAGCCAGTGATATAGTTTTGACAATATGGGTTACATATTTATCAATGTAGACATACAAGTCCAGAGTTTAAAATGAAAAGCCGGTTACAAGGTCGAGTTCTTTATAATTGCTATAAGGTGATGGGCCAGTCGAGTAACAGTTACCTAGTGAATACCTATGTATGAATCATGCTTCACACTTTTATTGATTTTGTAGGACTTATTGTGGTTTGTTTGTTTTGATTCACTTATGCCGTAATAGTGTTTCTGATGATAGTAACAATGCTCCGCTTTAAAACGGTGTCGTTGACTAAGGTTACTGCATCCAGATTCCATAACATTGTTTTATGACCTGTTGCTCTTCCATCACCCTGGTTGGCGCTGGGTCTGCAACAATGTTTTCCTAATAAGAGACAGTGCGGCTCATGAATGTGTTTTTATTTGTTTCAATTATGTTTTTAGCAGTAAGCATTGAACATTTGGGGAATGTTTTAGTAATGGGCATGTGCGCATATGTTAATTCTTTCTACATGCACATCACGTTTTCTATCGGTACGTGCGGTCACCTCATCATTATGTTGGTTTGTGTGGTAACTTTTATCGTCCAGTCTGTACTTTAATTTTCCATGCTTAGTTATTTCATGATGCTGCATATGTAAACTTTGCAGACTTTTTTTCTAACATATGGACCATATTCTAAATCTGCATCTTCCCAAGTTCCACATTTCAGCTCCGTGTGCATATTTGCTTTGTTATATGAAAAGCCTTCACTTACAAAAAATGGTTTATTGGGGAAATGCTAAACCTAGCTAGCTTTTTCACCTTGAGATATATACTGTTAAATATATGCATTCAGATATGTATGGTATTTGGAGATGCCTTTATATTTTGGTACTTCCTCATTGGTCAAATATATTCCTTCAGTTAACTTTAAATGTATCTTCAGTACCTGTGACTTGAGACAGCAACCGTCTGTTCGCATATTGCCATTGTTCAATATTTTGTCATAGTTAAAATTTAGAAATTCATTTATGTTCATACCATTTCAGTATCTTATTTTGGCTTGTCTTGTACATTGTCTTTATAAGCTTCTATGGTGATGCTCTTAAGATTGATGCTAAGAGTCATATGATGTCAGCATCTAATTTCATCTGAATATTCATAGATAATGCTGGATACAGTGGGTCCAGAAATTCAGGTTCACAATTCAACTGGTGGAGCAATCGAGTTGATAGGGGGGAATCATGTCACAATAACACCAGATCTTTCTAAAGCTCCTTCGGCTGATATCCTACCAATTAAATTTGGCGATCTTGCAAAAGTAAGTGAATAATAAAAATAATAATTAGGATATGAAGTATTATAATGCATTATTTGAATCATGTTTATCTCTATGCATTTATAGGTCGCTAGGTTCCTTTTTGCTCTGTGCAACCACCACTTACATGTTGGCATTAAAGTAAAATTAATAGATTTTACGCAACAAACAAAATCTATTTGACTTCTCTATTGTGCTGGGGAAACTACTTGGTTGTAATTTTTTTGCTATTTCTGAAGTTCACAATTTGGAATATTGCATATTTAACTTTGTTTTCATTCCTTGAGTTCAGGTTGTGAAGAAGGGTGATACTCTTTTCATTGGTCAATATCTTTTCACAGGAAGTGAAACAACATCTCTATGGCTTGAAGTACGTAAATTCTTAGATTCTACTCATATATGTGACATTTTCCAATATTGACATGTCCTTATATACTATAATCTACAGGTTACGGAGACTTCTGGTGCAGAAGTGATTTGTTATGTGAAGAACACAGCTACACTGTCGGGGCCCATTTTCACTCTACATGTTTCACAAGTACATATCAGTATGCCCACTTTGAGTGAATATGATAAACAGGTAATGTGCACTACTTTTGAGTTTCTGTACAACACTACTCAGATATACACTCTCATAAATCTATCGCAATGTTTTCCTGTACAAAAAATTTCGACTAGCTACTTTTTGTAGTAATATAAGGTCCCCAACTATGTTTTTTGTTTGTTTTTATCTGTTAAAGTTTTTTTCTTACCAACATTTAATGGTATAAAGCTATGACTTGTTCAGTGGAAGAGACCACTCACGAGTCACGCATTACAAGTTAAAACGCTGCACAAACCAAACAATCTGTTCTGATCCCATGTTGGATAAAATCGTAAATACAATGGCAACTTGCTTCTTTCTGGCTATTGTTGATCTTTACTTGCGGTTGAGGATTTGTTAAATAACGTTCTTTAGAAGTTCAACTTGCTTCCTCTTTTGTCTCTTTTACTTGCCGTCCTTGAATGTGTGCAATCAGCCCTCTAAAACTTTGACAACCAATGTCTACACAAATATTTAAACACATCACAAAAACTCAATGCCATCATTTTTTAATCATATTTTGATAAAATAGAACAAGTGTTAAAAGGTACTCCCGCTGTTCACTATTATAAGATATTCTAACTTTGTTCTAAATCGGATGTATGTAGACATGTTTAAGTGTGTTTGTTAACTCATTTCAATCCGTATGTAGTCCATATTAAAATATCCAAAACATCTTATAATTGTGAACGGAGGGAGTATCTATTAGTCTGTTGGATGCTCTGTCCAAGTCCAAAACAAGTAAAAGAAAATAGAGGAAATAGTTTATTTCAAGATTGCTTGCACGTAAAATACATATTTGTCGATGCTGTTTTATAAATTCACATCTTCCCGGTCATCCTAAGCACCTTTTTTTCCTACAATAGGTCATATCAACATGGGGGCTGCAAAACAGTGTTGACATTATATCGCTTTCCCATACCCGCTCTTCTGAGGATGTCAGGGAGGTGAGTTTTCTTTTCTGAATCATCCACTCTTGCACCTGAATCATACATATAGTTATTCACACACCTGCTTCTTGATTTCCTTTCCATGGTTTTTGTAATACCTTGTTTAGAGGCTTTTCATGCTCTTATGTGCACTCAACAGCAATTAGATTCTTAGAAGCTTAGTGATGCAAATTGCCAGTCAATTGAGTAGATGGGATTTCATGAATGAGCTCTTGTATGTATCTACAGTTTAGACTTCAAATATGAATCAATTGCCAGTCAATTGAATAGAAGCTTAGTTAGCTGGGGGAACACTGCTGATCCTCAAATATATTTTTTGTGCAGCTTAGAGCCTTTTTAAAATCTCATGATCTTCAAGACACACAGATATATGCGAAGGTTGAAAATGCTGAGGTAACTATTGTTTTTATGATGGTACTGTTCTGTTTGTTTCACTGTTATATTATGATTAATTTCATCGTGCAGTATTTTCTTTCTTTCTAGGGTTTGGAACATTTTGATGAAATTCTCCAAGAGGCAGATGGTATCATCATATCGCGAGGAGACCTGGGAATTGACCTCCCACCAGAGAGGGTAAATTTTGGTCTTCCTCAAAATACCCAAATTTTGCACCTTGTAAACCCTAAGTGTTCTCAGCTATGTGTCTAATCATTTCCACTCACGGTGGTGTGTTGCCTTGAAATGATAGTACTAGTTATCATTTTTGACACTATGACGCTATTACATTTTGGGACGGAGGGAGTAGTACAGAAATGTCTGTACAAGAATATCTTTGTTCTTATGGTGCAAAAGTTACCATTTATGTTCTTATCAGTTTAAAGTTAAAACTAACTCATCTAGCTGTTTTAGGCAGCAGATACTTTAATATCAGTGGATTCCTTAATTGTTGCTTCATTTCATAACCTACAGTTTTGGCTCTTCAGGTGTTCATGTCCCAAAAGACTGGTATTCATAAATGCAACATGGCCGGCAAACCTGTGATCATTACTAGGGTTGTGGACAGCATGATTGACAATCTGCGCCCTACTCGCGCAGAAGCTACTGATGTTGCAAATGCTGTCCTAGATGGTCTGTAAACCTGCACTGTTCTTAGAACTAGTCATATTTGTAGGTACTTATTTCGTATACTGCTCTCATTGCAGGAACTGATGGCATTTTGCTCGGTGCGGAGACACTTCGAGGGCAGTATCCTGTTGATGCTGTGCGTACTGTGGGCAGAATATGTGCAGAAGTACGTTCCTACCTC
Source organism: Triticum urartu (assembly GCF_003073215.2). Lineage (NCBI taxonomy): Eukaryota > Viridiplantae > Streptophyta > Magnoliopsida > Poales > Poaceae > Triticum > Triticum urartu. Next base: position 98,231,124 of record NC_053025.1, read on the forward strand.
ATTCAATAATAACTTGTGAAATAATATTTTCTCAAATAAAGTACTCTCTAATTAATTGATGCAACTTTAGTACAACTTTGACTGCGTCAATTATTTTGGATCGGTGGGAGTAATAATAATTGTAAACTCATCTAAATTGACTGGCTGATCAATGATACCATTCTTCTAGGCTGAGACCGTGTATAACCAGTCACTTCACTTCAAGAAAGTAGTGAGGCATGTAGGTGAACCAATGGCCCATGAAGAATCTGTGGCATCATCAGCGGTAAATACATCTAAATCATTAAGCAGGACATATTCTATTGTTATAGAACATTAATAGCAATCTTTTGTGTACATATAGGTTCGTTCTGCAATGAAAGTAAAAGCTGCTGCAATTGTTGTGTTCACCTTCTCGGGGAGAGCTGCTAGGTGCTCTATACTACACAAGATCAGCACTTGATTAGACATGTTTCTGTCATGCAAATATGCTATCATCTTTACTTGATGCATCGTCTTCTGCAGGTTAATTGCTAAATACAGGGCCCCAATGCCAGTTTTAGCAGTTGTGTTCCCACGCGAGGGCTCTGATCCATCGAAGTGGCGTTCTTATGGCACGACACAGGTAAGTAACAGGCGTATCTATCTGTATGTGTTTTTCTTTAAAGGGATCCGTAAACTTACACTTACTGACTGTTACAGGCGAGGCAATGTTTTTCTGTGAGAGGTGTCTACCCTTTGATGGGGAGTACTGACGAGGTATGTATGCACTTCTTACTTGGTGATACCAGAGCAAGTTCTGTTATTTCCAATGTTAAGCATATATGGTGGCTCAGGATGCTTTTTGTCTACGGAGCAACTATCTGAGAGTTGCATTGAACTTTCTTATTACAGCTATTAACTTTCTGAGTCCAAGCTTAATATTTTTTATCTCTTAACAGGCTGAAACTGGTGGGCTCACCAAGGAAGAATACGGGATAAAACTTGCACTGAACTATGGCCGGTCAGTCGGCATAATAAAGCCATACGACAGGGTGATTATTTTTGAAAAGATCGGTGATTCTTCTGTTGTCAAGATCATCGAGTGCGACGATTCTGAAAGATGAATGACCCTTCTCAGGCAACAGTTTCAACTATATGCCTGAGATTGCCTCCTCTTTTTGTTCTCCATTCACTTTGACCAGAGATAAAAGAGTAGTATAGCACGACAAGGTTGCCCTGTTTAGCACCTTGGTATTTTAGATTTACATACTTGTTGCCCTAATAAAGTGAAGAGAGCTTCTCATTCACTCAAACATCCAAGTTTTAGACAAAATTATAGGATTGTTGAGATAATACCTATGAGTGATTCCTAGCTTGTATTTCATGTTACATCATACGCTATATGACATATTATCTGCTATTACCTTTGCATATACTATACCATTCGTGTCTGTAGTCCAGTACTGCCATACAGCATCTTTCTGTTCTATCAGTATTGCTCCTTGAAGAAGAGGGCGTAGATGATGCAGCAGATGCTGAAGATGATGATGCCGATGTCGAACGCGAGGGCTGTCATGGCCTGGTCGCTGAGCTCCATGTTCTTCCCGCCAAGGCGATCCACTGTGTCGGGCACGGGCTCGTAGTTCTGGAGGTCGAGCTCGTAGGGGTCCTCGAGGCGGGACCTGAGCTGCTGCAGCCGGCGGCTCTCGGCCTCCTGCGCCAGCGTCCAGTCGTAGAAGCGGCGGCTCTCCTCCTTGCTCAGCACCTTGTACACCTCCCGGAGCCGGATGAACTTCTCCGACGCCGACTTGAGCGGCAGCCTCGTCGTGTCCGGGTGGTACTCCTTGGACAGCCGCCGGTACGCCGCCTTGATCTCCTCCAAGTCCGCGCCAGGCGATATTCCTAGGAACCTGGTTATGCCAGAGAAAATCTGGTGCTGTCAGTTTCAGGCAGATGGACAAGAGACGCAGGGTGAATTCTGTTGGTCTGAGCTCAACTGGTAGTGTGACTCGGACGGGTTGTTGATGAGGTCGGCGAATCGTCGCCCCATCGGCTCGTCCTTGCGGCCGTCGCCTTCCTTCTTCGCCTTTCCTCCCACCCACCCTTCGTCCGGGTCGGACCAGTGTATCCTCGTGTCCACCGTCTTCTTCATCCCGGGCCCTGCCGTCGACGCCGCGGCTGTAGCCTCTGGGGATGGTTCGGCGTCCGCCGTGCTTGCCGCGACGACGAACCTTGCGCGACGTCGGCTCCGTTCGTCGTGCCGATGGAGGAAGGCCGTCAAGGGGCTAGACGACGCTGTGGATGCCGCCATGAGGCGGCAGCCGTGCAGTACTTCCGAGGAATGAGCACAGGTAGAGGTTACGGAGGAGTTTTGAGGTGCGGTTGTGTTCATGCCAGTTGCGGTGGGGAGCGGATGAGGGCACCACATCGCATTCGCAATGGTTCAGATACGACGGGCTTCGGGTGTCCTGCGCCACATATTGACACTGTTTTTTCCCCGGTAACGAGAACCAGAGGGAAGAAGAAACCAGAGAAATAAACCATGGCCTTGTGAAAATGTTAATTTGTTTCAGTTTGATACGGACCAGATGATCATTGTGAGGCGCTCGTTATTTCTCTACTTATAAATCCGCAAAAAACTAATATAAATCCATGTTGTTTTATTTGGGGATAGGGATGAACCGGCCTTCCCACGAACGAGCAAAGCTACCCTGACCGTGCAATATGGCAGCCGTAAATTGTTATCGTGTGGCCAAAATAACCTCCATTTCTCACCGCCACAAACGCTCGTGTTAGCTCGTCGTCCAAGAAATGGCAATGAAGCTTCGCGTATGTGTTCTGTGGGTAATGTAGACTTCCAGAGGTGGTATTTTTCGTTCTGATAAAAACATGGACACAGGTAAAAGAAAGGATACTCAAAAAGGAAAAACATGGGGACAAAGTGAAAACAAAAAATATGGAGATGCGAGAACCAGAGGGAAGAAGAAACCAGAGAAATAAACCATGGCCTTGTGAAAATGTTAATTTGTTTCAGTTTGATACGGACCAGATGATCATTGTGAGGCGCTCGTTATTTCTCTATTTATAAATCCGCAAAAAACTAATATAAATCCACGTTGTTTTATTTGGGGATAGGGATGAACCGGCCTTCCCACGAACGAGCAAAGCTACCCTGACCGTGCAATATGGCAGCCGTAAATTGTTATCGTGTGGCCAAAATAACCTCCATTTCTCACCGCCACAAACGCTCGTGTTAGCTCGTCGTCCAAGAAATGGCAATGAAGCTTCGCGTATGTGTTCTGTGGGTAATGTAGACTTCCAGAGGTGGTATTTTTCGTTCTGATAAAAACATGGACACAGGTAAAAGAAAGGATACTCAAAAAGGAAAAACATGGGGACAAAGTGAAAACAAAAAATATGGAGATGCGGGGGATCGAAACCCGTGCCTCTCGCATGCAAAGCGAGCGCTCTACCATTTGAGTTACATCCCCTTTGTGTTGTGATTTCTTTGTTCATTCTGATATTGTTTTCTTCTCATAAACGCTGTAATGCCCCCACGCTACTACTGTATGTGCTGCATTACTAAAAATAAATGGAAAACGTTTAGAATCTACCGGATGATAACAGGGAAAGATAAACCAGGCGCATTGATCGACACGTTCCCAGCTGCAGCCTTTCACGTCGTCTCTCCTCCGCCCGTTATTCCCCGTCTCTGTTCGTAGAGAGGCTTCCATGGCGACGCAAAACACGACAAGTTCATGGAAGCGAACCAGAAGGCGACGGCGCCAACCACCCTGCTGCATCGCGCGGCATAATGAAGGACGGTGGAGCCACACTGCAACTCCATGGAGACGACACACACGCATGGGGGAGGCGGTCGCTCGTCGGCAGTGATGCAACGCTCTACGACGACCGTTGGTTCGGCGACGCAGCAACTCATCCACGCACAACTCTGCGGTGCAACCTCGAGGCAACGCTGCTGGTGCTTCAAGTCCCCGGCGGCGGAGCTGCAATGGAGCGCATGCATCGCAGCATCCGCCATGGACGCCGGCGGTGCATCTCAGCTTCCGTCGTTGTCACCACGCGCTGCGTCGCAGCATCCGCCATGGCCGCCGGTGCTACATCTTAGCTTCTATCATCGTCACCATGCGCTGCGTCGGAGCTACCGACATGGCCGCCATGCTGCGTCACAGCACCCGTCGCTGCCTATGGAGCTTCACAGAGAGGGGTGGGGGACGCCGGTGTTCCAGTGAAGCTCTGTCGAGGCTGTACAATGGTGCACCGGAGCGTCGTCGGCGCTGCGATGGTGACCGCGGCGAGCGGCTGACGGGGGCAATGCAACTCCGGCGATGTTGCCTTGAAGCTGCACCAGAGCAACGCCGGTCCGTCTGAAGCATAGCTGGCGCTGCAATGTAGCCTCGCCGGAGTTGCAATGGAGCTTCGCTGGCTGCATTGGAGCTTCACCGGAGCTGCAATGGAGCTTCGCCGCGTCGCGCTGTGCTGCCATGGAGCTTCGTCGCTGGCCGTCGGCGCTGCCATGGAGTGCCGCATTGTAGCTTGTCGGAGAGAGAGCCCTTGCTACAAGTAGCCTGCTGCGAACTGGTCGCTCGTGGAGCATCGGTGGCAGCAGCAGGGAAGTGTTGCGATGCAGTTTGCCGTCAGAGTCGCCGGAGAGAGTGTTGATGCTACAGTCAACGCCGTCCCCGCAGATGCCGGTGCGGAAGGGAAGAGTCAGAGGCGCTGCTATTTTGTGGCATTAATTGGTGGTCAGGGTGCTGCTGTGCTACAATGGGGAGCTTGGACGTGAGAAAGGACGAGATGCTGTAGGGGAGATCGGACGGTTACGAATCTGAAAATGGACGGCATGCTAGGCGGATGATTTTTTTTTAAAGAAATCATCCGGTAGATTTGTAGCAGCCACCAAAATAAATTCTTTGGTCTCATCCGGGTATTCTAAAATTACTCCTTTTCTATATTTCTATATCTATACTACTATTAAAAGACCAAACATGACTTTCCCTACATCCACATCAGAAAGTGCACACGGGATAACCCCCCACGTCCGATCAGACCCACTTGGTATCATCCAACTGTCCACGTTAGATCAACCATACTACAATCAGATCGACAGTTCACAACAAATGTTCTGCCGACAGACTCCCCCGTTCAGGATGCTACACACCTCCACGATCTACGCCGCCACCACGCCATGAACCCCCGTGATCAACGTTGGTGTCTGCGACGTCCTCGACCTGGCGGACATCCTCGACCCGCCTTGCTGCCCTACCTCTCCTCGCCCCATCGCCGTCGCGGCGCCGCCTTAGCCCCTGGTGGCCGCGATGTCCTCCACCCCGGTGCACGTCCTTCCTCAACCCGCCTTGCTGCCCTACCTCTCCTCGTCCCGCCGTCGTCTCCACACCGCCGTCGCCCCTGGTGGCCACGACCTCCTCCACCCGGCGTGCTGCCCTACCTCCGGTGTCATCACCCCGTGTGGCCTGCAGCATCTGAGGACATATGACTACTTTCTGATCTGCCAGCGCACATGTTACATCATTTGAATTAGCAAGTATAGATGATCAGTCAGAAGACAAAAGGAAATTGCTCTTTTAATCTGACAGTCTGTAATTTGTACTATGAAATTTGATACTTACAGTACATCATGATCTGCATGACAAACTGAGTTGACAATATGGCATCCTCTAAGCATAGTGGGGCACATACTCCCTTTCAGGACCTGACGAACAACGGGAATTCAGGTAAATACATCTATCACGTACTCTTACCTACTTCAATCTTGTAAATCCAGAATATGTCGTTGCCTCATAGGTCAAAAAACAGATCCAAAAGAACTAAAGAGACAGAGATAAAGGGAGAGGTAAACAGGGATGCAATACTAAAAAATTAAGACAGGAGGCAAGGGATCTAAGAAAGCCACGTCTGCTATTCTAAATGGAACCAACACTCCATCTAAGCCGCCCATGGCCATGTCGCCTGGTTATTCCATTTTCTATGTTCTTTATCATACATTTCATGAATCACAAGTAAAGTCATGTTCTTTTGGACAGGTTTTGACACTGTGGACATGCCCAGTGCGCAGTCTACTGTCACCCAGCAACGACACACCCCAGCTGCGGAAGGTCATGTGTTCTCTTGTCAAACATAATACCTTAGTTTGTGTGTCAACAACCGACATTGTACATACAATTATGATGCAGGCATACCTCTTGATATGATAATGAGTGATCAGACTCCACTTCATGCTCCAAATTCATTAACACCGGATAGTGCCGGTTCTAACAAGGAAAATGTTCATAATATCGACTTTGACATTGAGTCCTCCCAACCGACTGTGTTACGACCGCCACTTCAAGCCTACAGATGCAGCAGTTCATATGGTACTCAATTGTGGCTCATATTAACTATCATACATAATTTACACTTACACCGTACATCTGATTGACAAAACACTGTTGCTCATGTTGTCTTGTACCTAATTAACACTTATTATACAAAAGCAAAACAAGCACTCAAGAGGCAGAGGGAAAGTGCCCGGTATGAGCAACATAAACAAGGTATATTACAAAGACTACGTGACAAACGGCGTCGAGCCAAATCTACAGTAGTCCTTACAACTGGAGAACAAAAACAATCTGACACAGGTGATGCCAGCTGCATGAAACACTGCATATCCAATCTTTGACTTCCTGACTGACAGTCACTCAATTTCTACAGCTGATGAAGATTGTGATTGGCTACGGAGCATCTACAAGTAAGGTCAGGTGGAAGTGTGTTCTTAGAGAATGCATGCATCTATAAGATGATAAAGATCGATTGCTATCCATCCTCAGATGACACGAATGCCACACCAGAATGGGTATTAAACAGAGGCAAAGAGTATTTGGAAAATGATATGGTAAGTCTTAGTTTTCTACATATTTCTATGAATTACAGCGAGAACGACCGATTCGTCCACATAGGAGTACAACTAAAATAATCATTTTATTCAGATATTCATTCCAATAAATACGGACGACATTCACTGGTACCTATGTGTTATAAATGCCAGAAAACTATGTGTTCAAGTGCTCGACTCGCTAGGCCCATCAATGAACTGCAAAGACCTCACTAATACGGTTAGTAGTTAGTCCTACTGCCCCATCTTTTCATATGTAGTTTTTCTTCTTCTTTATTTCTCACTTGTGATGCTTATACTTTTTCATTTGTTGGTACAACAGCTAGAGGGACTGGATGATTTATTCAAATATGCATCCGAGCACATGGAATTAAAATTCGATAAGTGGACTGATCTAAATGTTACAACATGAGAAAGAGAAGAATATATTAAGAGCAGTCTTCAGACAGATGGGTACGCCTCCTAATATAACTCAGAGCTTTTACCTTATTGGATGCCAATGCAATTGACACAACATCTCTCATGTGATCTGGCCTAAATAATGGAGCTCAAGGCGATACATTTCATTGGGCTGCATATAGTAGTATAGAAAATGTGTTACAATTTCTGGATTTGAACAACGAATATGTTACTACACACATGGAAAGAATCAGATAGATAGCATACCGGAATGTGTTTCACTAACAATCTTCCACTACTCTATATATCATCCATGCCAACATAGAGAAAGAGAAACATCTCACAAATAAATGACAATGTGGCGAAGGCGCCTGTTGTGCATACAATGGCATAAGCATCGGCAATGTTTAGATGTCAAATGATGGTGTCACATGTATTTCTGATACAAATAGTGTAGATACCAACTTAGTTGTGACCCTGGAACTCTCTGTTACTTAGTGCCAGTAATAATGCGACATTACAACATGAGAATACCACACTAATCAAGCAACAGCCACAAAAAGCAACAACTCAACATCAATCATAGATAGCTGATAGTGACAAATTAAGCCACCCAGAATTCAAATCCACAAATCAATCAGCTTTGTCACAACATGGTTGCCTCAAAAATGTCATCAGACTAAATCCCCACTGATAACCATAGGTGCATTAACAACATCTAAACAAACGCATACCTTCAGCAACCGAGCATGCACGCGAGCTGCGAACTCCTTCCCGGAGCAACTGTGTGAGCCAAACACGGGGGGCGATGATTACAGCGGGCACGTCAACGCACTGGATCTCCGTCCAATTCGAGATGCATCCTCCCGCATCGTGTCCAGCAGCTCGCATCTCGATCTGCTCTGGGGCAGTAGGATGGCGGCAGCAGAGTCGATGTAGGGAAGATTTGCGGGGTTGGCGGCGAGGCAAGGCCGCGGTGGTGACAGGAGCTGGCGGAGTTAGGCCGTCGTGGGGATAAGGGCCGGCGGGGCGAGGCCGTCGTGGGGATAGGACGAGAAGGGGCGAGGCCGTGGTCGTGGTGTGGGTTGGGGGGTAGGGGGGCGCCGGGCGACGTTGTGGCGGGAGAGACGGCGGCGTGCAGCAGAGTAGGCGGCTGGCGGAGAAAGCAAAATGGTGGGTGCCTGTGTCTATCACCGCACACACACCGCTGGAGAAATCAAGTGCTAGGTGTTTCAGATCGGGATACATCCATTTTGCAAAAGAAAAAAAAATGGGGATACATCCTGTTGTGAGAAAGGGACTAATGTGAATCAACCGCTGCCCGTTCTTTTATTTTACTTTTCACCCGCTGCTCCTTATTAGTGTTCTTCTGGGTTTTTTTTTTGCAATTCGACCTCTGGCTGCTTTTGTGTGGCCTGATTACGTCACCCACATTAAACATATCATCGACCAAATGAATTATTGGGCGTGCCTATTTTGTTTTATTTTTCATATGGTTTCTTCTCAAAAGAAATATGCATTCACGTACAACGCACGAGTGAAATCTGAATAAAATTTTATATGTACCCATTTGGTGAAGTAATAATTATATGGGTTCCTCTCAAATAAATTATGCGTTCACAAATTCATTTTTTATTGATAGCTTTTTTTGTCCATTTGATTTAAATAAAATAATATGCATTCATAAATTCAATTATTTTTATTGATAGCCCTTTAGGTCATTTGATTTATATTAGCGGCAAACGTTATTCAATTCTTTTTTTATTGAGCGTCTCCGGTATGACTATGTGGTTCAGTCATCATCATGTTATAATATTAATATTTTTCTAATATTCTTGTTATTAAGCATATCAAAATTTCTTTATCATCTAGGTCATCTTGTGGTCTCTGCATGTTAAATTACATGGAGTACCTCATAGGAGATAGTTTGTCCGACACTCCCGAACAGGTATATGTTGCATGGTATCATGATACTAATTATTTTGTGTTGTATCATTATTTGAAAACTAAGTCTTATTATTACTACTTCACTTTAGGTTCATATGACAGATTTTAGAACAAAATTAGTTGTGATTTTAGTCAACTCAGAATTCAATGATGACGATATAAGAAACCAAGACTTGGATGGTGATGAAACCAACACGGATCCCCCGATTGTATGATTGTCGAAAGACCTCCTAACAAACCCAAAGCATCCAACTCCTCGTCACAAGTTGAGCTCATGTCGCAATCATTTATCCTTTCGCCGTTTGTCACTCCAACAAACAACGGCTTAATAGATGAATTTTGCTTGATAATGTTGCTTAGTTGTTATTTTTACATATTTTGTAATAATTAACAATTACGATATATTTATGTGATCGTTAATTTTATGTGAAGACATGTGTATTGGTCGTGTGTTACATGCGTGAGTTTTTACGTATTTTAGTTTTGGAATTTTGGGATCACAACATTTCAACAATGGAAGTCTTTCACCGGTCAAACAAGACCTATGACTTGATCTAAAATAAATTACTATATAGAAATCATTGGGCGCGACACGCATTTAAATGTTCAGGTAAAAACACAAGACATAGTTAATGTTTTTATTGTAGTTTATTAGATACGTGTGTTATGCGTGCACGCTTACTAATAAGGACCAAGGTAATGAAAAAAGAAGAAGAAATAGTGCGACTTAGCCACATCAAATTACGAAGCAAATTTGTGAATGATTAACCTGGAAGCCTTTTTATAGGTCGATGGGGACGAGAGGAGTATTAGCGCGGCAGCAAAATCGGCTGACACGATAGTCGCCCACTCACCTTGCCATGGATGTGCTGCAAACTAAATTCACTTTCATGGGAGAACATAATTTTACTGAAGCATTTTGGCGGTCTTGGTGATTTACGGGCATTCAACCAAGCATTGCGGGCAAGACAAGACTGCAGGCTTATTCAATGAGAGTTCATGTGCTAGTGTTCTGAAGGCCAACCATTTTCCAAATGGTATATACTCTGGCCACGGCTTAATTTCCGGATGTTGTCTTCGCTGTCGCAGCAGGGTGTGGAGCATGGCTTAGCTCTATTAAAACATGTTATGATTTGGCGGATCTGATCAGGTTTCAAAAGTACAAAATTTGGCATGATAACCAGATGATGGATTGGTGAAAGTGTCAGATTTGAGGTTGCGTTCATGTCTTCACTGGGTAAGGCAGTTGAATACATAGGTGGGATCGGTGATGATTGGTTTATTCGGAGCATTTTTCTCCCACATGATGTTGGAGCTGTATTAAGGAATATACTACTCTCTCCGTTTCTAAATACTTGTCTTTCTAGGCATTTTAACAAATGACTATATACGGAGCAAAATGAGTGAATCTACACTCTAAAATATGTCTACATACATTCGTATGTAGTAGTCATTTAAAATGTCTAGAAAAACAAATATTTAGGAACGAAGTGAGTACTTGGCATCCGGAGAAAACAGGGAATGTGTGATCACATCAAACTTGTGAAGCAAGGCGAAAGGAGTCTATTTTCAGGAAAAAAGGCGTAAGATTTGGAATTTTATTTGGCAGGTGCTAGCCCTTCAAAAGGTTTGTCTTTGGGTGGAATCTAGCAGAGGTTGCGGTCGGAACACAAAACAATATATTGAAGAGGAAAATGGATCACACACCAGATTTTGCTCTGTGTGGAAGGGAACTTGTAGATGGGCATCATGTACTAGTAATAATGTACTGTGCAAAATCTGTGGCGCTTCATCATCACAACTAAGCAGTGGGTGCTCCCATCGAAAGAGAGACTCATGAAGACCCGGGCAGACTGGTAGTTGGTGCTGGGGTGTCGTGCAAGTGTACAATGTTAGTTGAAGCACAATTTCGGGAAGTATTATCCCCAACTTCTATATCGCTCCAAGGAAGAGCTTACACGATTCCCGCAAAAAAAGAAGAGCTTAAACGAGTGTGTATGTGAGCGCTTCAATCACACTATGTCACTAGGCTCCCATGAGTTGAATAGTTGACCATCTGCAAGACTTCTCAATTAGTTATGGAAGTGTTGAAAGTGTAGGTTTGCTTGGGAGATTTAAAATGTGGTAATGTAAAAGACTGGAAAGTTGAAAGTGCATCTCCATAATACCCTAATTAGTTTGGTAAATGTTTCGAGCCGGAGCACCGGCGGAACCTTTCGGCCGTCCGCATGACACGCTGGCTTCACACATCCACGCAAAAACGATCCCGCACGAGACGTGTGTTGTTGTGGGTCCGCATAAACCGCCCTTCCCCGGCCTCCTTTGGTTTGTATGAATCTCATAGAATTTCTATATGATAGAATTTGCATAGGAAAAATTTCTTTAAAGCTCTTTGATTTGTAGGAAGGAATTCCTGTTCCTATGTAGGATAGGAATCAATCCTTCACGTTTTGAAGGAAAAAAACATTAGCTAAGACTTAATGGAAAAATTCCTATTCTATGCATCAAATGACATCTATTTTTCTATAGGAATTGAGAGACATGTCATCTCACTTCCTATGATATTTCTATTCTTATAACATTCCTACCCTATGAACCAAAAGATGCCCGGACCTTATCTCTTCCTTTTCTCCTCGTTCCTCTGGCCACATAGCGCCGCAACACTTTTCTCCAGCCTAGCGCTTGCTCTTCTCTGTGAAAGACGGCGAGGGCGTTGAGTGATTGGTGTGGCTGATGCTGCAAGCAAGGCGGCCGCCGGCGGATTTGGGCGCGAAGGTGCGGTGACCGTTGGGGTGTCAGAGTTGCAACCACCTCGCCGGAGATGCTACCACCGGTCGCTGGTGGTGCTACAACCACCTGTTGCTGGAGCTGCATCCGTTGGCATCTGGCGATGGAGAGCTGCAACCGTGCAATCGGTGCGGCGTGGTAGTGGCCGCCACATGTCTTTGACCATGGGAGCGCCGCAGGTCTTCGACCATGGCACAACTCGAGTTCTTTTTGTTGGAACCAGGCCTTTTTTGCTGGAACCAGCTCTAAATTTTGCTACTAGTATCTTCGGGTTTTGTTGGAACCAACCCCAGATTTTGCTCCCGTATTTGTTTTTGCTGGAACTAGTGTACTTTTGATACCACCGTCTTCGTATTTTGCTGGAACTAACCAAATTTTCCTGCCATGTTCTTTTGCTAGAATGTAACGTCCCGAGACCGATGTGTCGGGTGTCCTCCAGTTATTCGTTGTTGTTGCCTTGTCTTTGCTTGCGTGTCATGTATTGCAGATCATGTCATCATGTGCATTTCATTTGCATACATGTTCCTCTCATGCATCCGAGCATTTTCCCCGTTGTCCATTTTGTAATCCGATGCTCCTATGTCACCCGGTGTCCCTTTCTACCTCTTTTTGTGTGTGGGGGTTAAACACTTCCGGATTGGACCGAGACTTGCCAAGCGGCCTTGGTTTACTACCGGTAGACCGCCTGTCAAGTTTCGTACCATTTGGACTTTGTTTGATACTCCAACGGTTAACCGAGGGACCGAGAAGGCCTCGTGTGTGTTGTAGTCAAACACCCTTCCAAAATGGCCCAAAACCCACCTAAACCTCATCCATCCTCTCGGTCGTTCGATCACGATCGCGTGGCCGAAAACCGCACCTCATTTAAACTCTCCTAACTCCCTTTACCTATAAATATGTGTCTCCCTCTGAAATTCTCGCGCAGATGTAACCCTAAAGATTTCCCCGCACGCCGCCGGACATGTCCGCGCCCGCCGGACGCGTCCAGCCGCCACCTCACTCCGGCGAATCACGTCACGACACGTCATCACCGCCGCCTCCCACCTCCAATCATGCCTCGCCACCTCATCCTGCCGGCTCCTCTCTCTCTCCTCCGCCGCCGTGGCCCTGTGGGCCCAGGCGCGGCCCGCCTGGCCCGGATCTCGCCGGCCGCACCGCCCGGGTGCCCGAGACGTCGCGCCGCCCATCAGCCGCCGACTCCGCCGCCGGAGCATCGCCGGACTCCGTCGTCTTCGCCGGAGTTGCTCGCCGCCGGCCACCGCATTCCGCCGCCTTGCTCGCACGCCGCCTTCGCGCCTCGCCCCGGCCACACCCGAGCGCCGCCGAGGCCCACGCGCTCCACCGCGAAGCCCGCACCCCGCCGCCTGAAGCCATGGCGCCGCTGCCTCGTATCCCGAGGTCCGCCACCGGCCTCCTGGCCCGCAGCCGATTGCTACCTCACCGTGCCGCCCTCGTCGAGATCCGGTCATCGCCGTCTTCGCCGGACCTCGTCGAGATCAGGATCCATCAATTCCGGTCATCGCTGTCTTCGCCGAACCTTCTCGTCCTCGCCGGAGTTTCGTGCCTCGCCGGAGAAGAAGGTGGACCAGATCCACCACTCCCCGAACCAAACACCCCGTTTCAGATCCGCACCGAGCCGTCCCGCACCGCTCCGTCCCGTTGACTTTCTCGGAGAGGTCCAAATTTCTACTAAGTCCCCGAAGTTTCCAGATTCATATGCCCATGTTCATCATGTCGTAACTTTGCATCCGCAACTCCGATTCATGCATATAGCATATCAAAATGTTTGTCTCAGAGAGCACATCATTTCATCTGATTGCATCATTTTCATTTGAGTTCATCTTGATGCCCGAAATGCTGTTGGAAGAATGCTAGTTGAGATAATTGTCAGATCTGCTGCTCCATTTAGATATCTGTCATTTTTGCCATGATTATTGTGTACATGATATGCCCATGAGCTCTACATATGTTTTGTTATAGGCTTTGCCATCTTTCCAGTGGTGCCATCCATGTATTTTTGTGATGTGTGTGGTGACTAGCACAAGCTTGCAAAGTGGTGCACTTGTTAATGCTGATTTCAGGGACTTAGCATTTCCACTAAGTCCTTGATCTGTTTATCTCATTATGCCATATGTTCATATTGTTTCCTAGTGATCCGTGCCTCTTTTGAGGATGATCAGTAAGGATGTTTTGTTAATCTTGTAGTGCTCTATCCATCCATGTCTTTGTTTGCAATTATGGAGCACCCTAGCTTGAGTCAATCGAGCTCTACTTTTGCCATTTCGTGGATCTGGGCAGATTGTCTACTTGTTAGCGATTTTGCCAATGATGTTGTAGTTGATCCGTGCATGCTATGTTATTGTTCTTGCCATGTATAGCTTTCATAATGTGTATTCTTGATGGGTGTATGCTTAGATTGTCATGACATGCTCTGTAGTGAGTGCATCGAGCTCGTAAACATGCCTACTTGATATCTGATTTTGCATGTCCCAGTTTTCACTAAGTCTGAGAACTGATTATGTTTTTGCCATGTTCACATGCTTGCAAATGTATTTTTTGATCCCTTTTGGCTCAAGGTCACTAAGGAACTTTTGTTAAGCTCTTTAAGTAGCTCCATGCCATGCTTTACTTTGCCATGTTCAGGTCCTGTAGCATATAGTTTTATTGCTCCAAAGTGTGCTACCTGTTATGAATTCCAGGCTTGTGTTAAATTCACTAAGTCTGAGATCTGTTTACCAAATGCATTTTTGCCATGCTTGTTTGAACCTGTTAATGGATGAATTGGCCGTAGCTCAGTGCTAGTCTTTTGTTAAGCTTCATGAATGGATTCCTGCCATGTATTTTGCTGCCATGTTTGAGTGCTGTAGCATGTTCATCGCGTTGCATTTAGTTGGCTACTTGCTGTAAATCGCAGACCGGTGTCATTTTTGAATCGCTTGCCATTTCCAAACCGTGACTCCGATTCCGGCGTTCTTTATATTGTTTTCAAGCGATTTAATCTCATCTTTCCAGTGGCAAACTTGGATTTCCAAGTTGAGGCCAGGTTCATTCATCTCTTGTCAAATCATGCATATGCATCGCATACCGCATCCCGCATATCATACCATGTTCATGTGTTGGTTGTTTACTATGTTGTGTGCTTCTTTCCGGTGTTTGCTTCCTCGGGTCGGTTCCGATAACGTCACGTTTGTGAGGACCCGTTCGACTACGTCCGTTTATCTTCTTCATGGACTCGTTCTTCTTCCTTGCGGGATTTCAGGCAAGATGATCATACCCTTGAAATCACTTCTATCTTTGCTTGCTAGATGCTCGCTCTTTTGCTATGCCTATGCTGCGATACCTACCACTTGCTTATCATGCCACCCATATTGTTGAACCAAGCCTCTAACCCACCTTGTCCTAGCAAACCGTTGTTTGGCTATGTTACCGCTTTGCTCAGCCCCTCTTATAGCATTGTTAGTTGCATGTGAAGATTGAAGTTTGTTACTTGTTGGAACATGGAGATGTTTTTCCTTGTTGGAACATGTTTACTTGTTGAGATATCATAATATCTCTTATTTAATTAATGCATCTATATACTTGGTAAAGGGTGGAAGGCTCGGCCTTTTGCCTAGTGTTTTGTTCCACTCTTGCCGTCCTAGTTTCCGTCATATCGGTGTTATGTTCCCGGATTTTGCGTTCCTTACGCGGTTGGGTTATAATGGGAACCCCTTGATAGTTCGCCTTGAATAAAGCTTCTCCAGCAATGCCCAACATTGGTTTTACCATTCGCCACCCAGCCTTTTCTTTCCCTTGGGTCGGCCAGCCCAAGGGTCATCTTATTTAAACCCCCCCGGGCCAGTGCTCCCCTGAGTGTTGGTCCGACCGAGTAGACTGCGGGGCCACCTCAGGGCAACTCGAGGTTTGGTTTTACTCGTAGGATGTCTCATCTGAGTGTGCCCTGAGAACGAGATATGTGCATCTCCTATCGGGATTTGTCGGCACATTCGGGCGGTTTTGCTGGATTTGTTTTAACTTGTCGAAGTGTCTTGTAGAACCGGGATACCGAGCCTGATCGGAATGTCTCGGGAGAAGGTCTATTCCTTTGTTGACCGTGAGAGCTTGTCATGGGCTAAGTTGGGACCCCCTGCAGGGATTGAACTTTCGAAAGCCGTGCCCGCGGTTATGGGTAGATGGGAATTTGTTAACGTCCGGTTGTAGAAAACCTGAAGTTGACCTTAATTAAAATACATCAACCGCGTGTGTAACCGTGATGGTCTCTTTCTAGCGGAGTCCGGGAAGTGAAAACGGTGTTGGAGTTATGCTTGACGTAGGTTGTTTTAGGATCACTTCTTGATCATAGTTGTTCGACCGTGCTTTTGCCTTCTCTTCTCGCTCTCTTTTGCGAACAGGTTAGCCACCATATATGCTAGTCACTTGCTGCAACTCCACATATTTACCTTGCCTTACCTATAAGCTTAAATAGTCTTGATCGCGAGGGTGCGAGATTGCTGAGTCCCCGTGGCTCACAGATACTTCCAAAACCAGTTTGCAGGTGCCGATGAGTCCATGCAGATGACGCAACCAAGCTCAGGAGGAGCTCGATGAAGATCTTGTCCTTTGTGTGTTGTGTCGTTCTAGTTGATCAGTAATGGAGCCTAGTTGGGGTCGATCGGGGACCTTGTCGCATTTGGGGTTCTTCTTTTACTTTGGTTCCGTAGTCGGAACTTGATTGTACTTGGATGTTGTAATTTTTATTCATGTAATTGTGTAAGTGGCGATTGTAAGCCAACTATGTATGTCTTTCCCTTATGTATTACATGGGTTGTGTGAAGATTACCTCACTTGCGACATTGCTTTCAATGCAGTTATGCCTCTAAGTCGTGCTTCGACACGTGGGAGATATAGCCGCATCGAAGGCGTTACATAGAATCATGTTGTACCACTTTTTGCTACACCGGTTTTGGTTTTTTGCTACTACCGGCACTGTCATTTGTTACATCCTTTTTCATGAGGTTGCCGATGAAGGAAATATGCCCTAGAGGCAATAATAAAGTTATTATTTATTTCCTTATATCATGATAAATGTTTATTATTCATGCTAGAATTGTATTAACCGGAAACATAATACATGTGTGAATACATAGACAAACAAAGTGTCACTGGTATGCCTCTACTTGACTAGCTCGTTAATCAAAGATGGTTATGTTTCCTAACCATGAACAATGAGTTGTTATTTGATTAACGGGATCACATCATTAGGAGAATAATGTGATTGACTTGACCCATTCCGTTAGCTTAGCACTCGATCGTTTAGTATGTTGCTATTGCTTTCTTCATGACTTATACATGTTCCTATGACTATGAGATTATGCAACTCCCGTTTACCGGAGGAACACTTTGTGTGCTACCAAACGTCACAACGTAACTGGGTGATTATAAAGGAGTACTACAGGTGTCTCCAAAGGTACATGTTGGGTTGGCGTATTTCGAGATTAGGTTTTGTCACTCCGATTGTCGGAGAGGTATCTCTGGGCCCTCTCGGTAATGCACATCACTTAAGCCTTGCAAGCATTGCAACTAAATGAGTTAGTTGCGGGATGATGTATTACAGAACGAGTAAAGAGACTTGCCGAACGAGATTGAACTAGGTATTGGATACCGACGATCGAATCTCGGGCAAGTAACATACCGATGACAAAGGGAACACGTATGTTGTTATGCGGTCTGACCGATAAAGATCTTTGTAGAATATGTAGGAGCCAATATGGGCATCCAGGTCCGCTATTGGTTATTGACCGGAGACGTGTCTCGGTCATGTCTACATTGTTCTCGAACCCGTAGGGTCCGCACGCTTAAGGTTACGATGACAGTTATATTATGAGTTTATGCATTTTGATGTACCGAAGGTTGTTCGGAGTCCCGGATGTGATCACGGACATGACGAGGAGTCTCGAAATGGTCGAGACATAAAGATTGATATATTGGAAGCCTATGTTTGGATATCGGAAGTGTTCCGGGTGAAATCGGGATTTTACCGGAGTACCGGGAGGTTACCGGAACCCCCCGGGAGCTAATATGGGCCATGATGGGCCTTAGTGGAAAAGAGAAGAGGCAGCCCTACATGGGCCGCGCGCCCCTCCCCTCCCTTGGTCCGAATGGACAAGGAGAGGGGCCGGCCCCTCTCTCTCTTTTCCCCCCTCCACAAGTCCTATTCCAACTAGGATTGGGGGGAGGGGGAATCCTACTCCCAGAGGGAGTAGGACTCTCCTGGCGCGCCCTATGTGGCCGGCCAGCCTCCCCCCTTTGGTCCTTTATATACTGAGGCAGAGGCACCCTAGAACACACAAGTTGATCCACGTGATCTTTTCCTTAGCCGTGTGCGGCGCCCCCAGCCACCATAGTCCTCGATAATACTGTAGTGGAGTTTAGGCGAAGCCCTGCTGCTGTAGTACATCAAGATCATCACCACGCCGTCGTGCTGACGGAACTCTTCCCCGACACTTTGCTGGATCGGAGTCCGGGGATCGTCATCGAGCTGAACGTGTGCTCGAACTCGGAGGTGTCGTAGTTTCGGTGCTTGGTCGGTCGGATCGTGAAGACGTACGACTACATCAACCAAACGCTTCCGTTGTTGATATACTAGGTATGGTAGACAACACTCTCCCCTCTCGTTGCTATGCATCACATGATCTTGCGTGTGCGTAGGAATTTTTTTGAAATTACTACGTTCCCCAACAGTGGCATCCGAGCCTAGGTTTTATATGTTGATGTTATATGCACGAGTAGAACACAAGTGAGTTGTGGGCGATATAAGTCATACTGCTTACCAGTATGTCATACTTTGGTTCGGCGGTATTGTTGGATGAAGCGGCCCAGACCGACATTACGCGTACGCTTACGCGAGACCGGTTCTCCCGACGTGCTTTGCACAGAGGTGGCTTGTGGGTGACAGTTTCTCCAACTTTAGTTGAACTGAGTGTGGCTACGCCCGGTCCTTGCGAAGGTTAAAACAGCACCAACTTGACAAACTATCATTGTGGTTTTGATGCGTAGGTAAGATTGGTTCTTGCTTAAGCCCGTAGCAGCCACGTAAAACTTGCAACAACAAAGTAGAGGACGTCTAACTTGTTTTTGCAGGGCATGTTGTGATGTGATATGGTCAAGACATGATGCTGATTTTTATTGTATGAGATGATCATGTTTTGTAACCGAGTTATCGGCAACTGCCAGGAGCCATATGGTTGTCGCTTTATTGTATGCAATGCAATCGCGATGTAATGCTTTACTTTATCACTAAACGGTAGCGATAGTCGTGGAAGCACAAGCTTGGCGAGACGACAACGATGCTACGATGGAGATCAAGGTGTCACGCCGGTGACGATGGTGATCACGACGGTGCTTCGGAGATGGAGATCACTAGCACAAGATGATGGCCATATCATATCACTTATATTGATTGCATGTGATGTTTATCTTTTATGCATCTTATCTTGCTTTGATTGACGGTAGCATTATAAGATGATCTCTCACTAATTATCAAGAAGTGTTCTCCTTGAGTATGCACCGTTGCGAAAGTTCTTCGTGCTGAGACACCACGTGATGATCGGGTGTGATAGGTTCTACGTTCAAATACAACGGGTGCAAAACAGTTGCACACGCGAAATACTCAGGTTATACTTGACGAGCCAAGCATATACAGATATGGCCTCGGAACACGGAGACCGAAAGGTCGAGCGTGAATCATATAGTAGATATGATCAACATAATGATGTTCACCAATGAAACTACTCCATCTCACGTGATGATCGGACATGGTTTAGTTGATTTGGATCACGTAATCACTTAGAGGATTAGAGGGATGTCTATCTAAGTGAGAGTTCTTTAAGTAAATTAACTGAACTTAAATTTATCATGAAACTTAGTACCTGATAAGTATCTTGCTCGTTTATGCTTGTTTGTAGATAGATGGCTCGTGCTGTTGTTCCGTTGAATTTTAATGCGTTCCTTGAGAAAGCAAAGTTGAAAGATGATGGTAGCAATTACACGGACTGGGTCCGTAACTTCAGGATTATCCTCATTGCTGCACAGAAGAATTACGTCCTGGAAGCACCGCTGGGTGCCAGGCCTGCTGCAGGAGCAACGTCGGATGTTATGAATGTCTGGCAGAGCAAAGCTGATGACTACTCAATAGTTCAGTGTGCCATGCTTTACGGCTTAGAATCGGGACTTCAACGGCGTTTTGAACGTCATGGAGCATATGAGATGTTCCAGGAGTTGAAGTTAATATTTCAAGCAAATGCCCGGATTGAGAGATATGAAGTCTCCAATAAGTTCTATAGCTGCAAGATGGAGGAGAACAGTTCTGTCAGTGAGCATATACTCAAAATGTCTGGGTATAATAATCACTTGATTCAATTGGGAGTTAATCTTCCAGATGATTGCGTCATTGACATAATTCTCCAATCACTGCCACCAAGCTACAAGAGCTTCGTGATGAACTATAATATGCAAGGGATGAACAAGACTATTTCCGAGCTCTTCGCAATGCTAAAAGCTGCGGAGGAAGAAATCAAGAAGGAGCATCAAGTGTTGATGGTCAACAAGACCACTAGTTTCAAGAAAAAGGGCAAAGAGAAGAAGGGGAACTTCAAAAAGAACGGCAAGCAAGTTGCTAGTCAAGAGAAGAAACCCAAACCTGGACCTAAGCCTGAAACTGAGTGCTTCTATTGCAAGCAGACTGGTCACTGGAAGCGGAACTGCCCCAAGTATTTGGCGGATAAGAAGGATGGCAAGGTGAACAAAGGTATTTGTGATATACATGTTATTGATGTGTACCTTACCAATGCTCGCAGTAGCACCTGGGTATTTGATACTGGTTCTGTTGCTAATATTTGCAACTCGAAACAGGGACTACGGATCAAGCGAAGATTGGCTAAGGACGAGGTGACGATGCGCGTGGGAAACGGTTCCAAAGTCGATGTGATCGCAGTCGGCACGCTACCTCTACATCTACCTTCGGGATTAATATTAGACCTAAATAATTGTTATTTGGTGCCAGCGTTAAGCATGAACATTATATCTGGATCTTGTTTGATGCGAGACGGTTATTCATTTAAATCTGAGAATAATGGTTGTTCTATTTATATGAGTAATATCTTTTATGGTCATGCACCCTTGAAGAGTGGTCTATTCTTGTTGAATCTCGATGGTAGTAACACACATATTCATAATGTTGAAACCAAAAGATGCAGAGTTGATAATGATAGTGCAACATATTTGTGGCACTGCCGTTTAGGTCATATCGGTGTAAAGCGCATGAAGAAACTCCATACTGATGGACTTTTGGAACCACTTGATTATGAATCACTTGGTACTTGCAAACCGTGCCTCATGGGCAAGATGACCAAAACACCGTTCTCCGGTACTATGGAGAGAGCAACAGATTTGTTGAAAATCATACATACAGATGTATGTGGTCCGATGAATATTGAGGCTCGTGGCGGATATCGTTATTTTCTCACCTTCACAGATGACTTAAGCAAATATGGGTATATCTACTTAATGAAACATAAGTCTGAAACGTTTGAAAAGTTCAAAGAATTTCAGAGTGAAGTTGAAAATCATCGTAACAAGAAAATAAAGTTTCTACGATCTGATCGTGGAGGAGAATATTTGAGTTATGAGTTTGGTGTACATTTGAAAAATTGTGGAATAGTTTCGCAACTCACGCCACCCAGAACACCACAGCGAAATGGTGTGTCCGAACGTCGTAATCGTACTTTACTAGATATGGTGCGATCTATGATGTCTCTTACTGATTTACCGCTATCGTTTTGGGGATACGCTCTAGAGACAGCTGCATTCACGTTAAATAGGGCACCATCAAAATCCGTTGAGACGACGCCTTATGAACTGTGGTTTGGCAAGAAACCCAAGTTGCCGTTTGTAAAAGTTTGGGGCTGTGATGCTTATGTGAAAAAGCTTCAACCTGATAAGCTCGAACCCAAATCGGAGAAATGTGTCTTCATAGGATATCCAAAGGAGACTATTGGATACACCTTCTATCACAGATCCGAAGGCAAGACTTTTGTTGCTAAATTCGGAAACTTTCTGGAGAAGGAGTTTCTCTCGAAAGAAGTGAGTGGGAGAAAGTAGAACTTGACGAGGTAACTGTACCTACTCCCTTATTAGAAAGTAGTACATCACAAAAAAATGTTTCTGCGACACCTACACCAGTTAGCGAGGAAGCTAATGATGAAGATCATGAAACTTCAGAACAAGATACTACTGAACCTCGTAGATCAACCAGAGTAAGATCCGCGCCAGAGTGGTACAGTAATCCTGTTCTGTAAGTCATGCTACTAGATCATGATGAACCTACGAACTATGAAGAAGCGATGGTGAGCCCAGATTCCGCAAAGTGGCTTGAAGCCATGAAATCTGAGATGGGATCCATGTATGAGAACAAAGTATGGACTTTGGTTGACTTGCCCGATGATCGGCAAGCAATTGAGAATAAATGGATCTTCAAGAATAATACTGACGCTGATGGTAATATTACTGTCTACAAAGCTCGACTTGTCGCAAAAGGTTTTCGGCAAGTTCAAGGGATTGACTACGATGAGACCTTCTCACCCGTAGCGATGCTTAAGTCTGTCCGAATCATGTTAGCAATTGCCGCATTTTATAATTATGAAATTTGGCAGATGGATGTCAAAACTGCATTCTTGAATGGATTTCTGGAAGAAGAGTTGTATATGATGCAGCCAGAAGGTTTTGTCGATCCAAAGGGAGCTAACAAAGTGTGCAAGCTCCAGCGATCCATTTATGGACTGGTGCAAGCCTCTCGGAGTTGGAATAAATGTTTTGATAGTGTGATCAAAGCATTTGGTTTTATACAGACTTTTGGAGAAGCCTGTATTTACAAGAAAGTGAGTGGGAGCTCTGTAGCATTTCTGATATTATATGTGGATGACATATTACTAATTGGAAATGATGTAGAATTTCTGGATAGCATAAAGGGATACTTGAATAAAAGTTTTTCAATGAAAGACCTCGGTGAAGCTGCTTACATATTAGGCATTAAGATCTATAGAGATAGATCAAAACGCTTAATTGGACTTTCACAAACCACATACCTTGACAAAGTTTTGAAGAAGTTCAAAATGGATCAAGCAAAGAAAGGATTCTTGCCTGTGTTACAAGGTGTGAAGTTGAGTAAGACTCAATGCCCGACCACTGCAGAAGATAGAGAGAATATGAAAGATGTTCCCTATGCATCAGCCATAGGATCTATCATGTATGCAATGCTGTGTACCAGACCTGATGTGTGCCTTGCTATAAGTCTAGCAGGGAGGTACCAAAGTAATCCAGGAGTGGATCACTGGACAGCGGTCAAGAACATCCTGAAATATCTAAAAAGGACTAAGGATATGCTTCTCGTATATGAGGTGACAAAGAGCTCATCGTAAAAGGTTACGTTGATGCAAGCTTTGACACTGATCCGGACGATTCTAAATCGCAAACCGGATACGTGTTTACATTAAACGGTGGGGCTGTAAGTTGGTGCAGTTCTAAACAAAGCGTTGTAGCGGGATCTACATGTGAAGCGGAGTACATAGCTGCTTCGGAAGCAGCAAATGAAGGAGTCTGGATGAAGGAGTTCATATCCGATCTAGGTGTCATACCTAGTGCATCGGGTCCAATGAAAATCTTTTGTGACAATACTGGTGCAATTGCCTTGGCAAAGGAATCCAGATTTCACAAGAGAACCAAGCACATCAAGAGACGCTTCAATTCCATCCGGGATTTAGTCCAGGTGGGAGACATAGAGATTTGCAAGATACATACGGACCTGAATATTGTAGACTCGTTGACTAAGCCTCTTCCACGAGCAAGACATGATCAGCACCAAGGCTCCATGGGTGTTAGAATCATTACTGGGTAATCTAGATTATTGACTCTAGTGCAAGTGGGAGACTGAAGGAAATATGCCCTAGAGGCAATAATAAAGTTATTATTTATTTCCTTATATCATGATAAATGTTTATTATTCATGCTAGAATTGTATTAACCGGAAACATAATACATGTGTGAATACATAGACAAACAAAGTGTCACTGGTATGCCTCTACTTGACTAGCTCGTTAATCAAAGATGGTTATGTTTCCTAACCATGAACAATGAGTTGTTATTTGATTAACGGGATCACATCATTAAGAGAATGATCTGATTGACATGACCCATTCCATTAGCTTAGCACCCGATCGTTTAGTATGTTGCTGTTGCTTTCTTCATGACTTATACATGTTCCTATAACTATGAGATTATGCAACTCCCGTTTACCAGAGGAACACTTTGGGTACTACCAAACGTCACAACGTAACTGGGTGATTATAAAGGAGTACTACAGGTGTCTCCAAAGGTACATGTTGGGTTGGCGTATTTCAAGATTAGGTTTTGTCACTCCGATTGTCGGAGAGGTATCTCTGGGCCCTCTCGGTAATGCACATCACTTAAGCCTTGCAAGCATTGCAAATAAATGAGTTAGTTGCGGGATGATGTATTACAGAACGAGTAAAGAGACTTGCCGGCAACGAGATTGAACTAGGTATTGGAATACCGACGATCGAATCTCGGGCAAGTAGCATACCGATGACAAAGGGAACGACGTATGTTGTTATGCGGTCTGACCGATAAAGATCTTTGTAGAATATGTAGGAGCCAATATGGGCATCTAGGTCCCGCTATTGGTTATTGATCGGAGACGTGTCTCGGTCATGTCTACATTGTTCTGGAACCCGTAGGGTCCGCACGCTTAAGGTTACGATGACCGTTATATTATGAGTTTATGCATTTTGATGTACCGAAGGTTGTTTGGAGTCCCGGATGTGATCACGGACATGACGAGGAGTCTCGAAATGGTCGAGACATAAAGATTGATATATTGGAAGCCTATGTTTGGATATCGGAAGTGTTCCGGGTGAAATCGGGATTTTACCGGAGTACCGGGAGGTTACCGGAACCCCCCGGGGAGCTAGATGTGCCTTAATGGGCCTTGGTGGAAAAGAGAAGAGGCAGCCCATAGTGGGCCGCGCGCCCCTCCCCTCCCTTGGTCGGAATTGGACAAGAGAGGGGGCCGGCCCCTCTCTCTCTTTTCCCCCCTCCATGAGTCCTATTCCAACTAGGATTGGGGGGGGGATCCTACTCCCAGAGGGAGTAGGACTCTCCTGGCGCGCCCTATGTGGCCGGCCAGCCTCCCCCCTTTGGTCCTTTATATACTGAGGCAGAGGCACCCTAGAGACACACAAGTTGATCCACGTGATCTATTCCTTAGCCGTGTGCGGCGCCCCGAGCCACCATAGTCCTTGATAATATTGTAGCGGTGCTTAGGCGAAGCCCTGCTGTTGTAGTGCATCAAGATCGTCACCACGCCGTCGTGTTGACGGAACTCTTCCCCGACACTTTGCTGGATCGGAGTCCGGGGATCGTCATCGAGCTGAACGTGTGCTAGAACTCGGAGGTGCCGTAGTTTCGGTGCTTGATCGGTCGGATCGTGAAGACGTACGACTACATCAACCAAACGCTTCCGTTGTCGATCTACTAGGTATGTAGATCACACTCCCCCTCTCGTTGCTATGCATCACATGATCTTGCGTGTGCGTAGGAATTTTTTTTGAAATTACTACGTTCCCCAACAGCCCGAACCCCAGTGACTATGTGTTGTGCTACAACCGTTGTATTACCAGAGAAGCCCTAAGCTGGAACCAGAAGTCGTTTTTGCTGGAACTGGCAAACACAAAAGCTATAACCGGCGGTCGATTTTGCTCCAATGGCAACGAGGTGACGTCAACAAGGAGCTATTTTTGCTGGAACCAGTCATTTTTTTGCTACTACCGTCAAACATTTTCGTTGCCACCAGCAAACCCAAAGGAGAGTTGTTTCTCGTGAGCACGTTGCCGGGGTACTGTGAACGGCGACGGTCCACTAGAGTTACCGGAGCTACCACTGCCAGTGAGGGAGCTGCAACCACGGGCGAAAATTGCTGCATGCGTGGATCCGGCGAGAAAGACATGAGACGAGGCCGACGACCAGCGGTAAACTATTACCGTCCTGGGGTGGGTGCAGCCATGGCCCCCATGCGGCCGTATTTGAGACGCGGGGGGAGGAAGATGACCCGCTGTCTGCGGGATTTAAGATTCGAGGGGAAGAAGACGACCTGTCACGGGGGATTAGACGGTTGGAATTAATTGAATCATAAGGTGCATGGTCGACCGGGCCAAATTTGGGCCGGTGCGCCAGCGCCTATCACTGGCCAGTTAGTTTTGATGTTTTATGACAGAACCACGGAAAGGACTAAGGTTTCTTTAAGCTATACAAGCATATCATGTGCTCTTAACGAAAATGCCTAGGAGCACCTGCGGGCTCACCTCCCCGAGAGTATGCATGTATTCATGAGTTTAATTTGATGTATGATTTCCTTTAGGCTAGCTGGAGGTAACTTAGGTAGTAACTTAACACATCCCAAGACAATTTTGCTTATGTGGCAAGTATTTAATGAGGAGAAAGGTGTTTGAAGTAACATAATATGTTACTGTAACATAGCGCTTTCCGAGGTAAAATGAGTCTATAAGGCAATAAATGAAACAAACTATGACACTACTACTAAGATACTTTGCACTATGGGGGTAGTAACTTAGACTAGTGGCATGCATATGACACTAGTCTAAGTTACTCCCCACTATGACCAGCCTTAGGAGAGGTATAGGGTCTGTATTCTTTCGTACTCTTAATGATGTCTGACTTGGAATAAATGCATATAGATGTGGGTGGCTGGACTGACATCTGACATCGGCTCTACGTGCATGCAGATTTTAGGGAACCCTGCATTTTGAATCAGATAACACATCTAATATTCAGTTTGTACCAAGTTTATAATTGCAATATTATCTTAACTTTGAAAATAGTTTTCACAAATTTATGTTTTTTTATCAGTTTTAAAACTATAATACCATCCATCAAGTTATATGTCTTCTATAAAAATTGAGAATCTTATCCTGGGATAACTAAAACAACGGATTTCATAACTATTAAATTTTAAAATAGAAACAGATAATTCCAATCTAGGAAAATTTAAGGTACAAATTCAATGAAATTAAGTATTTCTATTTTTTAGTGAAAACCCGAGAACTTCATGATAATAATTCTAAACAATTTAATTGTACTAATCTCAAAACTTTTCCTCTAAAAGTCTAATACATTATTAGTCACATTGCCTGGTTTATCAGTGCAATGTAGCCGCATTTAATGATTCATCTTCATGCTCCAGTGAAGATGAATTGACGTAATTACACTGTAAGAAGCTATTTTTGCATTCACTTATTGAGCCGCATAACTGTGTTTGCAGAGTAAGGACAACACGTTAACTTTCTTGCATGCAAAAAATGGGCTCATTAATTAGGACTATTGACTTTGTATACACACCACAGGAGAGCACCAAAAGAACTAGAAACTCATTAAGCTATCAATGAAGTCATCCTGATGCAGCCACTCACATGTTCGTTTTGGGACTTTACAGGCGAATTAACACACTGTGACAGCCGACTTGTCAGGTGATTGAATGCACCATTTACGAGAGCCTAGCTGTTCCTCTCCTTTATTTTTTACCACACCGAGCAAAAGTTGCTACGTACTACTTGTTCGTTGTGTATTTCTTCAAAATTTTAATAGTTCAAGTGCACTCTTACTGCTTTTGATTAGAGAAGATGCTACAGAATGATGCGCTCTCTTAAATGATTTATTCTCAAAGCCACTCCATGCATACCCAAGCCTCTATTCCAGGCAAAGTTTTTGCCTTCAGGTTTAGCCATTTGGATGAAAGTGACTCTTGGTGAGGTTTGAATCTGGCACGTGGTATTATTTTGGTACCTGGCTGTGTACAAATGTGTTGTGTATTTAGGTTTTCATTTGAAATTTTTTGAACGTGTGTGCAGCTTGGTTTGGTTGGTTTAGCATTTTTTGCTGTGCGGGCGGCAGGTTGAATTGAACGGTGGAGGTCTTTCCGTGTATTGTCGGCTGCTGCATGAATGTTGATTGACAGGTGATGTGACTACGTGTTTACACATGCAATTCTGCATGTGGTGTTGGCTCTCCACGTCGCTTAAATCGTTCTTGCCCGAGCTTACTCGAAGCTGCTTGATTCGATTTTTCTAGAGCAATTGCGTTTCTATAAATAGCATGGTACCTCTAATCCCTCCCTGCACCTGTATCCGGCGCTGCACGTCTGCACCACGTCCTCGGCATCTCTTCATCCCGTTGTGCCGTCCATCTCCATGCCACAAAGACGACGGCTGGGGCACGCCACAGCCTAGCACCACGCGTGTCCCCTGCAGCCCATGCTGCCGCAGCTCCTCCAGTTGGGTGCTCCATTTCCCATAGCCGCCCGCTCGCCGCGTCACTCGGTGGCCTCATCCCGTTGTATTTCAGGTCTTCATCTTCTCGCTGCTCCTCGGCTCCAACCTCCTTTAGCACCCTCTCCAATTTCGTCAGGCCTCAAGCAACGACCAAACCAAGTCTACATACTGGCCCAGCTTGGGCGGAGTTTGGCCGCCGAGACCTCTGAGGGGGGCGCGTCAAGGTTGGCATTTGGCAACCATCCGCAACAGGGGATTGGAGGCGAAATAGGGACGCCTGGCTATGCCTCTGGTGGTGCTTGGACATGGGTGGGAGCGGTGGCGGCGGTTTCGTCAAGTGCACTGCCGTGTCGTGGGTGACGGCGCCGTGGGCAGGAGTGCAGGACCTACATACTCATTACCGTCGGCGGAAGCGCCGCAGGGTCGAGAGCCCGGCGGAGCCCGAAGACCACGACCGTCAACCTTGAGTACACCATCATATCGCCACAACAGAGATAACCATCAAGGCATCGACCGGGCGACGCTTCCAGATATAGAGCGTGTTTGCATGGTTGTCCGCGGCGACGAAGGCGGCGTCGACGCCAAGATCAGGTGTCAAGCCGGCGACCATGGGACGGTGAGGCGTCTGACGGGCGCCCCCTGGGCACGCTGGCACATGCCTTCTTGCCGACCGACAGACGGCGGTTCCACGCCGGGACGCCTCAGAGACGTGGATGTCCGGCGGCGACTCATGTCGCACGCCTCGCTATACGCGGCCGTCCACATACCACGTGAATCATAAGACGCCCAAGATGTTATCATCTATACTGCAGGCTTAAGGCTGGATGCAAACTCGACCAAACAAGTCCACAACTGCCCTTGATGCACTGCACGTCGCGCAAGTTCACCACCAGTTACGCAGCAATTGGCGGTACACATGCATGCGTATATGTAGTCATCCCCGTATGTGCACTAATGTTAGCACTGCATGTATATATAATACTACTTCGTAGCTTTTGATTTTTTTCTGCAGGCCACGTTCTTTGGAGCTGCCGTCTTCCTCGCCGTCATCAAGCCCGCCCCGGCACCATTGTAAGTAAACGTACTACGCCTACGCGCGGTATCAATTTCAGTTTCTCACTGTGCGTCAAAAAATTACTAATTTAAAATAGACTGTTTTGCATATTGTCTAAAATGTTTTCAAGGTCTTATAAGAATGACAGAGGGAGTACCTACCAAGGCTACGCTCATTGCGACTACAGCAGTGCGAGCGACACGGTAAGAACAATCTCTATTCAGTATTTTAAACTGACTACCACGTATTTGCATGCAGCAAGAAGAATTAATAGTGTACATGCGAGACGTATTTGCAGTCAGCTTAGCAACCAAATTTGATGTAAAAGGCTATGCCCATTGGAACCGCCCTGGAGGCATGATAGAAGCATGGGTTCTCATTAGCGCACCACATCTACCGTGCACTTAGAGTGGAAATCTGATGATATCTACAGAACTTGCTGAAACACAAGATGAAGCTGAAGAAAAGGCTGCTCAAGCAGCCTTGGAGTACATTTGTGCCAACCATAATATCACCATCAATGATTACAGCTATTATGTACTTGAAGTGGTAAAAGAAAAACGGTTTAATATGGCCCGTCAGTAGGTAATAATAACCACTCAGCAGAACGAGTTTGCAAGGCAAACAAAAATTCTAGCAAAAATATGCAATGACTTCTCTGACGTAGTTCTGCTCTGCAATTCCCCGCAGCGCCCACGTAGTGAAGATCCTATCATTGCATCTCTATCACTTTACCACATACACTAATCCTGCAGGAGGCTACAGCAGAATGATCTAATTTGGCAGCAACCATTTATGTTTTTCTCATCTTATCGCAGTAGCATCATCGCATAGTGTTTGTTCTCTGTACAACACGCCGTACACGGCCAAAATAAATAGATGTGTCAGAGATGTACCAACTATGTCTTCCCTGTTTAGCACATGCAACATGCATGATGACAATAAAAACATGCTTCTTTCTATCTTATCTTGATGCACTAATATTTTCTCCATACAAAACTCTGCGATCTCAAATTTTATAAAACTTATTGTTAATAAAAAAGCACAATCCATTTAATATGACCGTATCGAGGGCGCGGCGTGCCGCCGCGCAGGCTTTGTTAGTACAAGACTAGTGCTAAACATATAAAAAATTCTTAAACAACAAACCTCATCAATCAATTCTAAACTTGACTAGTTTTTTCTATAGACCTTTTCTATGGAGTGGCTCGGAGAATAATCTCAGGTATTATCCTGTTTTAAGAAACCTGAGAATTTAATGTACATGCTCTAACTCTGGTGCCACCATGCATCTATCATATGTACGTGCTCTAACTCTGGTCCTATCATGCATCTATCACATGTACGTGCTCTAACTGCAAACCTCCGGTCGTACACTCCATTTACTACTCACGTGGTAACATCTCTTTCTCAGCACACTAAACTCCGGCCACAATCATTCATTAGCAGTTTAGTACTACATAGTTCTCTCACTAATGAATTAACACTGTATGCCCTATACGCCCCCTAAGATCAAAGTCATCTAAAAGAAGAACAATACTTGGATCGATATGCCTTAATAGATAATAGGGTTTAGAACTTATCGTGTTTCGTTTATCTGGGAGACAAATCCGCTCAAAGGAGCTTAACTCGTGTTTGTGTAAGTATCAACTTCTCACTTAACGGGTTTTACTTTTAAAAGAAAATTATCTAAGATAAATTATTCATCTCCATCCAACAACAATGTGGTATTAATTGCTACATTTATAACTGGCACCCGCACTTTTTTAATGCAAACACATGTGACATTTATTGAGAATATTGACTCTACATGCAGAGGACAAGAGTCGCAGTGTATCATCGAGTATTTTTTATATGTATCCGTAACTAGCAAATTCATTGTGCCTTTAATGCAACCATGCCATCACAGGAACTCAATGACACAGATATCATGGTGCAGCGTCGCCGAGAGCCATTCGTCCGCCTCCGTGCTCTTAATGCCTACTAGATTTGGCTACAACTGAAGAGGTTTGTGACTCCCACAAACAACTTTTCTAGTCGTTGTCCTCATCAAGATCATAGTTTGTACTTTCTGGGTTTTTTGGTGAATTTAAGATTTACGCCTAGTATAGACACAGAACTGACCCTAAGAGTAACTTATTCAAATCCACTCCCTACCCAATCTTATTATGAATTTTACTAAGCCCTCGTACATCCGAAGATTTTCTCCTGGTACTACCGAACCACTTTATAGGATTGGGTTGATATATTTTTTGATACGCATCCCGAATTGGAGTCGGGTTCCACTATATTGCATAATGGAACACTAGTTCGAAATACAAACTAATCGTGAGCAAAAGCCCCGGAACAAAGAAGCAAAAGAAAGCTAGATAAACCAGAAAACAAATATATAGAGACATCATTATCAAGCAGTAACAACGCACAACATGTTGCAAAACAAACCATGATGAATGTTGCAAAACAAACCATGAGGAAAAGAGCAGACATGGAATGAATGATCATATGGTCCGTAGACCACAATCAGTTCGACTAATTGTTATGCTGTAATAACTCCATGCTGACAAAATGGTGGCCCACATATGGTGCAATTGGATACCTCAAAGTAGAGAGCTTAGCAATGTTAATAGACATGAAAGCACCAAACATTTCATAGCAACGATAATTTTCATTGGACTCGGTTCAAATATTCCTCAGCGCCATTACATTGATAGATAACAGTAGCTCCGAAAGTAATATCCGACCACCAGCCGCCCGTCGAGATCTACTTGATTTTATTCATGACAAGAATAGATAGCTATATCCGTCACCGATACCCTAGCCATAGCTAGTTACAGTCACAGGAGGCGGACGCGACTGTCATCGGGTAGGGAAAGGAGTTGCCGTACTGGAAGGACACGGGGAAGCTGGGCTCAATGGACTTGCCGTCGTTGACGAGGCAGTCGTTGATGGCGAGGCGGCGGAACTTGGCCGGGTCGATGACATCATTTGAGGCGAAGTCGCCGCATGCGACATGGACGTCGCACACGAGACATTCTATGCATGTGTTGGTGAACTCCACGCTGTAGGTCGGTATGCCGCCCGCCATGCTCGGCGCGTTGATCTGGTACACCTCCAGGAGATCCTTTGAGCACTCCTCCAGCTCCAATGGCTCCGCCGAGCGCCCTCCTCCGCCGCTCGATGACATGGAAGGTGCACTGGCGCTGAGCATCTTGCGCATCTGATGCCGAGGCAGCTGCAGCTGCAGCGAGGAAGACGCTGATGCTGGCAAAAACAAGAAGCAAAACTAGTGAGCCAAAAGATGATGAATTAACATGCATGCATGCAGTTCTATATATACGTACGTAAGGTACACATACCTTGACTACCTTCATAGCAAGCCTGGAGCAGAAGCACGGCGACGACGACCACAACAGCAGCACTTGGACGCGTCTGAAAGCACGCCATGACCGGCGGCCTTCGTGTTCTCACTCCTGAGCGACGTGAGCGTGGATGGCGTAGTTGGTTCTTCTCCTCTTCGGCCCTGCTAGCCTGACTTCCACCGGGCGTGCCTACTTATACTACTAGTGCTGAAGTACCACCCCTTCTTTTTTTAACCTGGTACCACACCACTAGTACTCGTAGCAAGTTCCATTGCAAATTAAACGCCGGCGCAGCTGGTACGCGTCGAGCCGCAATTTAATTAGGGCCTCTCTGATTCACGGACTTGTAAACCATACTACTCCCTTCAACCATCTATATAGGGCTTAATGTGTTTTTCGAGGCCAACTTTGACTAAATGTTAGAGCAATAATATATGACATGCAAGTTACACAAAACATACCGTCAAATTCGTATGTGAAAAGAGATTTCAATAATATAATTTTCACATTATACATCTTATTTATTATTAATCTTATCAATAGTCAAACGTTGTCTTACAAAACGTATTAGGCCCTATATAAATAGAAGGAGGGAGTAGGAATGAAGTGGCATGGCATCCTCAATTACTACAACAGGCCGGACTAGGAGTAGTATGGTTGTTTGATTGCGGGAAGAAAAAATGTAAGGATTCTTCATATGGGGTTGTAGCCCTTAAACACACTTACTTCCTTTGTTCGGTGCAGAGTGTATATTTCAGTTTAAGATATATTCACAAAAGAGTGTACTTCTATTTTCTCAATGCACTTTAAAATAAAAAACATATTTTTCTCTCATCACACAGTAATCAAGACCAATAACATTACACATATGGTCTCCTTAATTTCTATATGCACTTATAGCTCATTGGGGGTTGGGTAATTAAAGATGAGAGAAATGGTGACTTGCACCTTTTCAATTCATTTTTACTTCACTTCATAATTTGTCCTAAAATTTCTATATGTACACTTTTCACCCGACAGAGTAGGATAAAACGCAGTATTCTACTAGAGATGCTCTTAAACACACTCCATTAGCCCTTAGACATAGGATTTCCTCACATGAAGTTTTTGTGGGAACAACTGGAGATGCTCTTGGGATGACATCTTCAAAAACTACGACAGGATTTGTATGGTCGTTTGATTGTGTACAGGAAAATTGTAGAATTCTTCACATGAGGTTGTAGCGCTTAAACACACTTAGGATAAAACGTAGAATTCCACAAGAGATGCTCTTAAACACACTCCCTTAAACGTAAGATTCTTCACATGAGGTTTTTGAGGGAACAATTGCAGATGATCTTAGACTATTAGCTGGCATCCGTTACTATTTTCTGTTACTAGTAATTCGGTAGTGGGTAGTGTCATCGAATAATCGCGAGTGGACATGCGGCCACATGTGGTCTTTATCTACGCCGCATGCTGCCGCGTGATTTGTGCAACTCGAATACCCGTAGACTGTATAATGATTTCCGCCTTCCCTTATAGCATTTTGTATAGCTGCGTATTTGCATCTGACACACGCTGGTCCACAGAGCAGTTAGGCATTAAACTGAGGCATGGGCCGCTAGCATCCCAGTCCCAACGGCTAGCTTGCCAATGCCC